>NC_087492.1:1987500-2092500 GCF_036417665.1 Passer domesticus | reverse complement strand
TTGAGCTGTTTGAAGTGCTCCTCAAAGCTTTTCTGAGCCAGCTCAAATGGGAGAACAGCTGAAAATAAAGCAAAATGTGCAGCCTAAGCCTGTATGGGCCCAGTACAACTGCTCAGGTAACAAACACGATGCACACCTTGACACACATTCCACAGCTTTATTTCCATAAAAATAAAATTGTTTCAGCCATCAAGACTCCAGTGCTTTCCTCTGGCTGTCTTGTATAATGGATGATTTACTTGCACAGATTATAGGATGAACTTCTAATTCACAGAAATATTAATTAACAAATACCTCATACTCCAGAGAACATGAGGTCATCCAACAATGAAGTGTAAGCATCTCAGATGCTCACTTCATCCTGATTTTTGACAGGGCAAAACATTCCAACAGGTTCAGCAGGGCAGAATTGTAGCAGGCTAACAAGAGCTGGTAGCTCTTTGAGGCACAGAAGAAAAGTTTTTGTTCAAAATCAAGAATTTCTGGCTGACATATTTCACGTTCCTCTCGGATTTAAAACACCCTGCTCTGAAAGCCACCATTATTTCCAAGTGAAGAAAGAAAAGGGAATTTGCCCCATTTCTCCCCACTCCTCACTCTGCTATTGTCCCCTGTATCTATTTCCAGGAAGCCAGATTCATTAGGGTTAATCTGCCTACTAAATGAATAAACAAAGGATTTCTCTGTCACTGAGGGGCCAGGTGAGCCGATATCATCTTCTAACACAGAAAATCATCCACACAAATACAGCACAGGAAATTACCTGCTGCAATCCCACACCTGGGATCATTTGGCAAGTGCCTTAGAAATGTTGAGTAGATGACTGAAATCAAACTAATTATGTGGTTTTTTTTTTTTAATGCAGATCTTCTATCAGAGGAAAAAAAAAAAGGCCTTTCTGAAAATGTGATGTAAAAAGGTCTCAGATGTCTTGGTTTACCTCACTTGCTAAAAATGCAGAAAACTTGCTCGGATGAAAATGTTACAGGATTTGTGTAATTAAAATATTCTGCTTCCTCACTAATGACAGTCACCTCTGGCTGTCTCCAGCAGTGCCCACACTGCCAAAACACCCAGGTTTACAAATTGTTACTGTGAGAATCTAATGAAAGGTACAGAAAAAGGGATCTAGTGAAGCTGACATAAATACAATTTCTAACACCACAACATCCACCTGCCCAGGGAACTGCTCCCACAGAGCCAGCTCCAGGTGCTGCTGGTCCTCACATTTCTGCTGGGGGTCCCAGCTTTGGGAGCTGACACCTGAAGGATGAGTGGAGATCTGGAAAAGGTTCAGATCTTATTTTCCAGATCTTTGCTTCTTGTGGAGGACTAAATCAAACCATGGGATGGGAAGGGACCTTAAAGATCATCAATTCCCACCTCCTGCCATGGGCAGAACATCTTCCACTACCCCAGATTGCTCCAAGCCCTGAGCTTGGACACTTCCAGGGATGGGGCAGCCACTTCTCCAGGCAAATACTGACAGATATCAGGAAGAGAGGTTGGGGGAATTTACCAAAAAACTCCAAAGAGGAGACAGGAACGAGAATTCCTTCGATGCAGGGTGTGAGCTGTGCCTGTGTTACACAGAAAAGGAGCCCACACAGGGATTAAGAACTACAGAAAACACTGTGACAAAGGTGAAGATGTGCTCAGCAGCTGTGGCTGGAGGCAAGAGCAAAATCTGAGGAAAAATGAAACAAAAATTTTGTCCCAGGATTCAAAGAAAGAAGGCACAGCTGGGTAGAAACATAGGCACAAAGCCCAAAATTCAGAGCTTGGCAATGCCATGGAGGAAGAAAGGGCAGGATGTGAAGCTTTGGGCTGAATGCTGCTCCCAAAACCACCCAGCCAAGGGCTCCCTTCCCTCCCACTAACATGGATTCCATTTGATGTCCCTTCTACAGCAAGCAAGAAGAGATAAATTAAAACTGAGAACCTAGAGAGGGCTTTGATCCTATTGCCTGCAAATATGTATAAGAATATTTCCTCCAGACGTCCTTCTGCTGTATATGGAAACCAAATGCTGACTAATCATCCAAACCTCCTGGAGCCTGAGCACAGCTGGGATCTGCAGCAGAAACTGTCACAAGGGCCCAGCAGAACAGGGAAAACCAAGAATACTGCTGAGAAAGAGGAGAAAATGGTGATCAAAGGCACTGGAGGCCCAATCAGACAAGAGGGAGAGTTTCAGGCTGGTGAGCTTTTAAGATCCAATTGCCACATTTATTCTTGTACTACTGAACTTCTACAGGCCTAGTAATGATTATCCCTTTTCACAGAGAAAAATGATCCTATCTGGGACCTGCTGACTCAGGACAGCAGTAATGGGGTGCAAAAGGCTGAATTTTGGTTTATTGGTTTACAGATGGCACCAGCTGGCAGGGATGGAGCCATTCAGAGCTGTTTATCAGGACATGGCCTCATGTCCCAGGCACAGACAGGGATGGGATGTGGACCTGTGGTGATGGCCAGGGCACACTCAGGGCTTCACAGCTTGAGTGTGCTGAGAAATATGGGGTTGCATTTCTCTAGGTACTGCCCATCCTCTGAAGTGGGAGAAACACCGACTCACAGAGCAGCATCAATTCTTGCTTTTCACTTAAAGCGCTCATCAGTGTGGCATAGCTAATTAATGCTTTCAATAGGTGTTAAAAATTCCTGGGCTGCAAGGCAGTAAATGCATTATGAGCAGGCAGAGGCAAGTGGCTACAGTTTAGAGGCACAAAGGTGAGATAATGGCCTTCCACATCACTGAACTGTCAACCTCATTTAGCACACAGCCTGGCATCTGGAGATTTCAAATCATACAGCCGTTTAAAAATATATAGAATGTTAAATTAAATGACAAACACGGGACATGTCACCTTTTACAGGCAGAAATGTAAAACCAAAGCATATGTTCTCCAACTGTATTTGCTTCAGGATCAGCAATATTTTTGTAACCTCATTAGTTCCTTGACTTGGTTTTAAACATGCAAGGATGGATATACAAATAAGTTACAGGTCCTCCACGTGACATCCTCAATTATAAGTCAATCTTTACCAGGAAAATAAATGAAGAACTGGAAGTTTAACTCTTGTGGAAGGTGAAGACAATGAGGAAAAAATTCTGCTGTTAGGGATGAATCCCTCTGTATTCTGAGCTCTGAATCCAGGAGATGAGTGCAAATATCCCAGCTGCAAACCTGCATTTACAAGCACACCCCGTGGCTCTGTGTGTCAAAGTGTCCCTGCCAGCCCCAGGGCTCAGAGGCAGCAGTGCAGCCAAGCTCTGGTGCCCTGCACCAGCCCAGGCTGTGCTGGCTCCTCACAGGGCACCTTTGAGTGCTGGCACCGTGTCCTGTCACCGCTCCGGTGGCAGTGCCACACCAGGGCAGCTCTGTGGGACCAGGGGAAGGTGACAAACCCCAGTTCCCAGCACCACTGGGTACCTCTGCATGGTGCTGCTGCTCTGCACAGCCCAGCTCTGTGTCCCCTGACAAAGGGGGCAGCTATCACCTGTGCCACCCCAGTGTCCCCTGGCAGAGGGAACAGCCCTCACCTGTCAGCTCTGTGTCCCCTGGCAGAGGGGACAGACCTCACCTGTCCCTGTGCCAGCTCTGTGTCCCCTGGCAGAGGGGGCAGCCCTCACCTGTCCCTGTGCCAGCTCTGTGTCCCCTGGCAAACGGGGCAGCCCTCACCTGTCCCTGTGCCACCCCTGTCCCCCCTGGCAGAGGGGACAGCCCTCACCTGTCCCCCTGTGCCACCCCAGTGTCCTCCTGGCAGAGGGGGCAGCCCTCACCTGTCCCCCTGTGCCACCCCAGTGTCCTCCTGGCAGAGGGGGCAGCCCTCACCTGTCCCCCTGTGCCACCCCTGTCCCCCCTGGCAGAGGGGACAGCCCTCACCTGTCCCTGTGCCACCCCAGTGTCCCCTGGCAGAGGGGGCAGCCCTCACCTGTCCCCCTGTGCCACCCCAGTGTCCCCCTGGCAGAGGGGACAGCCCTCACCTGTCCCCCTGTGCCACCCCAGTGTCCCCTGGCAGAGGGGGCAGCCCTCACCTGTCCCTGTGCCACCCCTGTCCCCCCTGGCAGAGGGGGCAGCCCTCACCTGTCCCTGTGCCACCCCTGTCCCCCCTGGCAGAGGGGGCAGCCCTCACCTGTCCCTGTGCCACCCCAGTGTCCCCTGGCAGAGGGGGCAGCCCTCACCTGTCCCCCTGTGCCACCCCTGTCCCCCCTGGCAGAGGGGACAGCCCTCACCTGTCCCCTCATGTCCCCTGGCAGAGGGGGCAGCCCTCACCTGTCCCTGTGCCACCCTAGTGTCCCCTGGCAGAGGGGGCAGCCCTCACCTGTCCCCCTGCAGCTCCCTGTCCCCCACGAGCCGTGACCCGGCGCTCACACTTCACGCCTTGCACAATCCCCCACTGAAGGGTTATTAAAGGCCACAACTGGGCCAATGAAGCTGGGTTGATTTGTTCACACAGCAGTGGGGGATGCTGCCTGCTGATGGCTCCACACAGAGCATCACACCCCAGTGGGTGATGGTCATTCCTGGTCATTCCTGCTGCAGAATGGATCCAAGTTCCACAGAGCTGAGAAATGGCCACGTCACACAGAGCTGCTGCCCCTCCAGCTTCCCCTCCAGCCCCAGCAAAAACCATGGCATGGCATGGGGAATGTTTGATACCACCCAATGATCACCAATTAATGATCATTAATTGAGCCTGGCCCACAACATCTTTAAGCTGTGCACCTTCCCAGGATGCACCTTCCTCTGCAGGAGCTGGAGGACCAGCACAAACCAACTGCAGTATAATTTAATTTTGGGTTTTTTTTCAGGCAGATTCACAAAGTTTCAATCACGTTTCATTGGAGAGAAAGGAAAAAAGCATGAGCCAAACTTTGAAATAAAATCATGAAATAGTGAAGCCCTGCTGGCAGTTCAGCTTACTGGGCATCAAAGTTTAAACTTTGCTTTCAACCTCAGTTTTCCAAACACGCTGTCACTCACCATAATATGGGTTAAAAATAAGGGAAAGCAAAGACGAAATGTAAATGATTTAAATGCATGCATATGTTCTTTTGTAAAATGCATAATGCAGCTGCAAGATTTTTCCTCATATTTTGGACACAAATCAAGGGGGAAATGGTTCACTTACAACACAGTGAATTTTTTATCTAACTTCAGTGCTAAGATGCAGCTCCCTGCAAACATTTCACTGTACACTGAGTGTTGGTTTGCTTTGATTTGGGTTATTTTCCTAGAGTTTAAATACAAACACCAAAGCCAAAGGACACTTTTTGCTTCTCCAAATTCTTTCACAACAACTTTCTGCTTGTTAAAAATCCACCAGCAACACAAAAACTTTGCAGATTATCTACAGCAATTTACCACATCTTACATTCAATCACAAGTAAAATCATCCTTATTTTTAAAATATATTTTAAGTGATGGGTAAAAAGTAGAGTACTCAGTGGTTTGCTCAGCATTCCTGCTGTAAGTAATAAGGTGAAAATCCCAATTAATGGGAACTGCAAGGAGCTAGCAAGATTCCTACTGCCAACAGTGCCTTCTCCTGCTTTTTTGCAGCAAGGTTAAATTAAGTAAGCACTTAATTAAGTAAAATTAATTAAGCACTTTCCTGGAGTGAATAGCCAGGATTCTTTGCAGTGTCCCAGACTGGAAGATGCTATGGATGTGTCACTTCTGACACCCACAGCCCCGAGGAAACGCAGCACAGAGGATGGCAGAGCCAGCTCCCAAACCTCCACTCCCCCAAGCTGTGCCAAAGGCTCACAAGTGCAGCCCGGGTGGGCTCTGGGGAGCCAGGGCCAGCTGGGCCACAGGGCCAGGCACTCCTGAGCAGATGTGAGCCCCAGGGCCAGCAGCTGGGCCAAGCCCCCGGGCTGCTCCACGCCGGGCACGAAGTGCTGCTGCTGCTGCTGCAGGGAAATGCCAGGCAAGGAAGCCTTGGCAAGCCTGGGCTTGCAGGAGGGGATGCTCTGCACCCCAGCTGACCTGGGGACATGGAGATGGGATTTTTGATAGGACTATTACAATCTCAGAGCTTATAAAATGTATTTGGAAAGGTTTTCGTGTTGGTTTTGGGATAGGATACGAAGGCTCCAGGAATCCACTCTGAGGCCTTAAATCTGTGGCCAAACTCCAGCAAAAACCATATGTTGTTCATATCAGCACCTTTTGCTTTTCCCTTGCTCCATTTTCCAGGCCTGCACTGAGCAGAGCCTTGGGGCTCCAGGCTCAGGGACCACCTCTCACCTGCACAGATCCAGGATAACAATGCCAATAACCCCAAAGCTGATTTCTGTCCTTGCTGACTGTGCCCTGCTCGTTCCCACCTCCACAAGGGGAGCAGCACCAGGCTGAAGAACAGGGAGTGCTGGGCTTCAGGTGAGAGAAGAGACTCAGACTCCTCCTTTTGGAAGGAGGAATCCCAGGTGAGCTGCTCCAAGCAGGAATAAAAGCCCCCCAGCTGGAGGCTGGGACCTCCAGCACTCTCCTTGCACAGCAGGGCAGCTGAGGAGGAGGATGGTGACAATCAGGGGCTCCTTTCACCCCGTGCTCCCATTCCTGCTCTCTGCTGCTGGCACCAGCTTTGGCTTTTCAGAGCTCTCCACCAGAGCTGGAGCAGTAACCAGCACCCAATTTAGGCTGGGTTGTAATAAAAAGTGAAAGTTAAAAGCAATGCAAGCAGCAGATAAAGAACTATTAAAATCTGGCTGGGGTGATGCCAGGGATGGAGGCCAAGGCAGGGGAGGAGCCACAGCCCCAAGCCAATGGGTATCCCACAGTGGTGGATAATTAAGGAAAACAAAATATTTTCCATCTGTTTCTTTACCCCTTACGTCACGGAGGCAATAAAATATACACACAAGTAAGCACCAACAGGCTGTATTTCAACTCAGATATAAATATTTATTCCCAGCAGAGAACATCTTTACTCCAGTGAGTAGCCAGGGTGAGGAGGCTGTGATTGGAACACCCTCAAGGTATTAAACTCCACCTTTGAGTAGATGAAATGCCTGGCTAATTTATCACGCCAAAGAGCTCAGTTTTATCCCCAAATCCACACTTCTGCTCACTCATCCTTATCACGCTCTGATGGACAATTGCTAAAACCTGCTCCTTTTGGATTAACAGTGGTGAAAATAAGTGCTTGTGCTGATATTACATTAAAAATTACAGCAGGAGGAAAATGAAAGCCAAAAGGAAGGGTGTGCAGAGCCCTGAGGACAAGGGCTGATGCTCTGGAACACCTCCTGAAAAGAGGGGAGGACAAACTGGAAGATCAGAAGCAGAATCCTGATGGCTGAAACCATCAACATCTAACAGAGACTGCAGGCCAAAGAGGCAACAAGAAATAATGAGGCATATTTAGATGTTTTCAAAGCAAACGTGGGAAATGGTGAGCAAATACTCTGAGAGATAAAGCCTAATTAATGAAATCACTAAATAAAATGTCTCTATTATAAACTGATTACAAATAAAGCTTTCCCTGAAACAATACTCACTCCAAAATTCAAAGACTCTTAATTTGCACATCCATTTGAAGGCCATTTCAAGCAGTCTAGATTAATAGATGAGCTTAGAATATGTTACAAGCTTATAAAAAGATAAAGATTTGCAAAATGCCTCCTTTAAGCAGTGTAGGAAAAGAGCAGAAATGTCAATGCACACGCTGCCTCCAAATACCAGTGGTGTGTTATTTCTGTGCAATCTCTCAAAACACAAGTACAGACACTGAGGTTTCTGGATCTCTTGTAAGTTTAACAGTAGCTGGGAGCTCTCAGATCTCCAGCTATAATAAATATTGTATCCTACAGGAGCCCATCGGGAATCTCAGCTCATGTGTTGTTCCACAGAAGATTGTGGTGTCAGATATGATTAGAATCAACACTTCCCACTTATTCAGAGCTTTAAAGCTACCTACACACAGCATTAACAGCTGTTAATGAAAGATAATTAAGGGGCACACAAGAATCTCGTATTAATAACGAGTTTTTGTTAACTGGCACAAAACACCCAGGACAACAAGATGATTTTTTCCCCCCTAAACAAACCCGTGGTGTTTCTGTGCTTACACCATGCTCTATCCAGTGCAATTTTTCAGCTGATGTGAACTGAAGGTGCCTTCCCCAGCTGGAAGCTGGTGGCTCACACTTGAGCAGTGAGACACTGCAGGGGCTGCACTAATGGAGCCCTGAACACGCTCAGGCAGGCTGTGTGACACAGGAACAACTGTCTGGGAGCAGCAGCCTGTGCCAGGGACCATCCCAGGGCCCTGGGGGCCCCCTGCAACTCATCCTCCTGTGGGAAGGAAAACCCCATCCCCTGGATGTGCTTCTGGTGCTGGGGAGGTCACAGTTCACCCAGGGAGCTGTGGCATCAGCAGGGGAACTGCTGGGCCAAAAACCACCTGGGCCAGGTGAACAAGGAGAGCAGCACCTCCAGGACCCTCAGCTGCTCAAAGTCAACACAGCAGGGCCTGGGAAAAAAGAGCTGATTTTTGCTGATTTTTGATTTTCACTTGCACCACTGAAATCAGATGCATGCAGCACTGTTTCTTTTCAGCTGATACAGGCTTGGTTTGAAATGCAACGATTTTAAAAGAGATGAATTGCTTCAATCACTATCAGACTGCCTAGCTGTACCACAGGCAAACTGGCATGAGGAGTCTCCTCTGTCCCTTGCAGGGCAAAGCCACCCCACATCACCACGTTGTGCTGTGGGGAGTGAGCTGCCACCTCCAGAACTGACTAAACCACCCACAATCATCACAGGGTGGAAAATTAAATCAGCATCTAATGATTCTTCTGCCTTTCACTCACTGCTGCCGTGCCTGTCCTCTCCAGTGTACTCCTCCTGCCTCCAGAAAACACCCACCAGTGTTTCAAGACATTAATGCTGCTCCGTGGATCCCTGCAGCTGAGTCTTTTCCCAGCCCAGGCAATGATCCAGCAGCAAGTGCCCCATCAGTAGTGTCAGGTCACTTCAGTTTCTCCTCACATCTCCCCAGTCTATAGGGCATAGCTGCTTGCAGATGGCATCATGTACACTGCACTGGCATCTTGGAGCCTGGCAGAGTCAGTTCTGTCTTAAGGCTCTCTTCAAAAATCATCAGATAACATTTTCTCAAATTAGATGAAATAAATCAAGTTGAAAACATTCTAAGTAGCAGAATTTTGCATTATGCAGCTCATGCACACTTAGCAAGGCAGATGAGCTGGATGGAGAGAGCAGGAGCACATGGGAGGAAACAAAGACACCTGAGATATCCCACATGCTGTCACTGGTCAGGGAATAATGCAGAAAATGTTATGCAAATAGGTAACATCATAAGCATTTTAAATAGATACATTAACAGGATCAGCACAGAAGTTATCCCAGGAAAGAAACATAACTTAAACTCATGTAAATTTAGGCTGACAGGATGAGTAACTACAAACCAAGCAGTGCTGGGCTGGTTTTTTTGTGTGACTGAACAGGTGATGCCCCCTAAGAGCAGCTTGTTCTCTGCCCATTATTAAAACCTCTCAATTACTGTGAAGAACAGCCCAGGGGCCAAACCCCTTCCCTGCCTTCAAAGCTCAGCATTATCCTCTGCAGCCCTGAGTGCAGTCTCTATCTGCCACAACAAACCACCTTTATCCCAGGCAGGTAATTACAGGCTCGGGTCAAGGACTGCAGCAAGGATTGATTTCATGGCCCTGCAGCAGGGCAGCCCTGACACCAGAGCTCCTGCAAAGGGAGCCCAGCCCTGCCTCAGCCTGGCATTTATTGCCTGTGGCAGCAGGGACAGCCTGGGAATTCACAGTGGTGGTGACTTCATCTGCCAGCTGCATTCACACATCTTTACTACCTGAATAACTGATCTGCACTGCTCCCAGGCAGCACTTTGTGGTGTACAGCGTTTGGGAATGAATATTTGATTGTGCACACAACAGAAAGGAGCTCAGATGGTTTAAGGTGTGACAGCAGAAGTGTTTATTAAATTCCAAGTGAGAGCATTGCTGGACAGTAAGAATTTGTCCCATGGTCTGTGCCTCACAGGTGTGGTGATGAACAACAAAAGGACAACTCCCTCCCCCACAAAGCCCCAGTCAATTCTTCTTTTCATTAAACCTCTGCAGGCAGAACTCTCTGTCCATGACCAGCCAGTCACACACAAAAGAGAGGGAAGTACTAAATTACAAGCTGATTTTAAGTGGGCATTGATTGAAGTAACCAGAAGAGAGCTTAGTACTATCAGAGTTTCATACAACAGCAATAAACAATCTTCATTAAAAAATGATGTGTGCATGCCCCTGCAGCACAGCACTCACCAGGTTTCAGTTGAGAACATTAAGGTTCCCTCCACCCCACACACAATTAATGAGGAAAAGAATCCTCAGGATCTTTTTCTTCTACAAATTAATTTTATTCATTAAATAATGCCACTCACTGAAATCCTTCCCACTCAATTTCTGTACTTATTCTAGGCAAGAAAGAAATAGATTTATGATTCTATTCTGTGATCTCCTCCCAGCAGGAAAGGAAGAGGTTGATGCAAAAAAAGAGATCAGACAATTCCTCTGTCAATGTTCTCATCCTCCACTAGCAATGCAACCAAATCATTACTTGGTTGATGGGTAAGAGTCCAAAAGCTTTGTGTGAGGGAACAAACAAGGTTTCCATACAGACACACAGATGCAGCACTTCTCTTAAATGAGCAGCACTGAGTCACTGAGCACACCTGAGGACCTGAGCCCACACCTGGGGTGCAGCTGAAGGGAAACACTCAGTGCAGCTCTGTGGGCAAACACTGACCAGCAACTGCTGCAAAATCCTCTCCCTGGAGCTTTTCCAGCTCTGGAAGCTCAGAGTTGACTGTACAGATACCCTAACCTGCCCATACCCCTGATTTCTGCATCATTCATTACTCAGAGAGCCCCACCAGGTTTGTTTTTTCAGATGTGTAACACATATGATGTGTGTCATTCCTCCACGGGTCAGAGAATGAAAATTCAGAGGTGCCTGGTTGGTGTGGGTGTGTAAAGAGTGTGACCATCACCTGCACACAGGAGGACTCTTTAAGGTTTCTCTTTCATTTCTGGGCTCATAAATAGAACCTGACTTGCTAAGGCTTAACCCACCTGTGTCAAGCCAAGCCCAGAGCCTGAGCACAGATTTGGGGAGGAGGGACAGACACCTCTGCTGCTGCACACAGTGAGCAGCTCCTACCTGTGCAGTGGCTCTGCTGCTGCATTATCACCAAAGGCTTCCTGCTTTACAAAGATTTAAACTCACTGCTGTCCCCCTCTAACATTTCCAGCTGCCAATCTGGAACAGCATCTGGAATTACAGTGCATTTAATCCTTGAGGGTATGTTCTCTCTCTGATGCATATGACTCAAATATGTGCATTGGGGGACAAGTGTCCAGTAGCTTTAGGTGACTGAATTCTTGCAAACTTTTCTTGAAAAAAATAAAGCAGAAAAGAGTGTCTTAGGAGAATTTTGAGTTGAGAGAACCATATAATATACTATATAATATGGTTGACAGAACCACTGTAATATACATTTTTAAAACATATCCAAGTAACCTTTACAGATTCAGCCATCCACCTTGAGAATGCCACTGTAAATTTTCATCATTGATAACAGCATTAGAATTTTGCACTTTTTAAATGAAGACTTTTCCAAGTGATCTTATGAGACTGTCCTTAGCACACCACAGTTTTACAGACACATGAGGAAAAAGCCATGCTTAAAAAAACAAGGCACACAAATAAATGCAACAACAGAATTGTCACCAGTGGAGGAGAAGGAAGGAAGCTATTGGGAATGGCAGAAGGATAATGGAGATGATAAACATGTACTTGGAGTCTTTGGATAGGAAGGAGAAGTGATGAGTCAGATAAGCAGAGGCGCCACTCGGGTTGCATCTCCAAGCAACAGGCAATCAGAGCTCCAGATAAGCATCTTCATAAAGTGCAACAGGCTCCAGTGCAGGGGCACAGCTGAGCAATCACTTCCTGGTTCAGCTCAGGCAGCAGAAATTTATGAGCTACTTCAAAATCCTTGGAACCTAAAAATGTCTTTTTTCCATAAAGAACATCAGCTGTGTAGGGCACGGCGTGGGAAGAGCAGGAAATGAGAATACTCAAAGTGTAGAATGGAACACAAAAACCCAGTGCTGTACATGAGTGGTGTTAAAGCCAAACCCTTCCCATCCACAGCTGAGATTAATGGAGTTTTCTGCACATCTCAGGGGTGGGAGGAGAAGAAAATAAGCATAAAAGACTCTTCTTTCTTTTGCTGGGCCCTGGTACAAGAACAGTTTGAAATCTCAAAAACAGTGTACATATTTTCCTTGTGTCTCCTTTACTCTGCAACAATTCACACCCCTAAACCATCACACTATTTAGAATCTGAACCCCTAAGTTCTGCATGGGAAAGAGTGAGGATCAGGCAACACAAAACCTGCAAAGAGATGCTAAAATCCCTGAATCAAAAATCAATTCCAACCCAACCTTTCTGGGTGAAGTAAATAAAATATTGCCATCAGCATGTCCCTGACAAAACCCATGTATTGTTTACAAGAAACTTATGAAGTGTTACAACCAAACTGAGTCACTGCTGTACAGTAAATATATTTTTAGTGTCCTAACAATGTACACAATGGATTTTGGCAATTTTAATACAGACACACATGTTAAAGGCATTACAAACGAGGCTTCATCACATTCACATGAGTCAGGTCATATTAAAGCCCCATCCACACCTCAGGAAAAGTTGTTCAGCACGGAAGAGGCACAGTCCTGTGCTTCCATTGTTTCTGTTGCAGATGGAGTAACACAGCTTTAGGAAGTGTTGCAGTTACAGAATGATCACATTTCAGAATTACTGCACATCCCTGATACAGGGGAAGGCACTGCTCCTACACAGGAGGGGAAATCCCCACCCTGATAATGCTGAGATCTCTCTCTGTATCAGCTGATAGTGAGGCACAGCTCTCCATTAATCACTCAGAATCTCAAGTGTCACATACACACCCTGAAGCACTCCTGTGATTCCAACTTGGAACCTTTTAGGAGCAACAACTATAGATGAACTAGGCAAAAAAAAATCATAACTGATGCATTAATATTTTCTTCTGTATCAAACAATTATTTTCAAAATTACTTTGCCATGTAGTAAAACAAACAAAATTCCCCTTCAATAACCAACACCAGATGTTTGTCTAAGCCCAACAGGAATTAATTTAACAACTTTTAAATATTTGAAATGGAATTTATAAGGACAATTCTCAATATCCAAAGTAAATGTGGTTACTATTGAACTCTGTTATAAACACATATATGAAATATCCTGTAATACCCAAATAAATTCATTTGGCAAACAATGAAGTATCTTGGACTCAGCATTTATATCAAACAGCAAACAGAGTCTGAAACAGGAGCTTTTATTTTAACTCTCTTTCAGAAACCAACCTTCAGAAACCCCTCTCTGTATGTGTTACAGTCTCTTTTTACAGTTTAACCTCAATCCAATCAGGAGTCTCCAGGGATTTTCAAATCACTGAAGATTAAAATCCTCTCCGACATGACTGTTTGACTAATGCTGTGTGTTTAATAATTCTACTTGTGAGAGATTTTATTTGACAAAATCCTGCTGTGTGGACCCTCAGACGCTGTGCAGCTGCACTGGAACATAAAGCTCTGCTGCTGCTGCCCTTGTTTCTTTAGACAGGCTATTCCCCAGCACTGAGGGGAAAAGAGAACTTTATAGCACATCTATTACTCTGTTGATATTAACACAACCACTGTAGTATTAAATCTACACACTCTTTTCAGAGCAGAGCAGTGAAAATGTGCCTATTACACAAACATTAGATAAACTCTCCTGTTGTCCCAAGTGCTCACAGAAATCAATTACATTTATGATTACATTTCAATGAAAGCTACTTTATAAACGAGATGGAACTGTAATATTCTATGCTTTAGGCATTCATTAATAAAAGCATTTCAGTGTTAGTATTTGTAAATGTTCTGCTTTTTAGTTTAGGCAATTTTTAGCATTCTAGAGCTCATGTTAAACTTTACATAAATAGTGTGTCCGGATCTTACCACAATGATGTGAATTTACATTTGGTAAGGGTGGGGAGGGAAATAAAAATCATCATGAGGGCAGGATCGAGTATTTGTACGAGACAGCACTTACCCTGTGGTGCAGAAAACCAGGACAACCTCGATGGCAACGATTAGTACACATATTACCAACCAAAACAAAAGAGCATGCTGATGAATGTGGGACAGAAACGAGGGTGCTCCTACCTGAAGTAGCATCGATGACCGTGGAGACGCCGCGGCGGTCGGCCGCGGGCCGCGGGGACCCCGGCATGCTGACGGGCTCCGAGCGCACCGGCTGGATCCTGCCAGGCACACAAGCACACGTCAGCCAGCCTGAAAAACACCCTCACGGCCAGCAAGTCCAACCCGTGACCCGGCAGGTCCTCGTCAGCTAAAGCGTGGCACTGAGGGCCATGTCCAGTCCTTTCCTGAACAGGTCCAGGATGGTGACTCCAGAGAATTCACAGCCACCCCTCAGGTGGAGCCAATCTCACCCAAACAAGAATCACCTGGGACAAGCAGCAATTTAATTGTGAAATTGCTTAAAAGCCGTTGGAAAGTTCTGGTTTCCCTTGCTTGGTGCACCTGAGATTGGGATAATCTGCCTAGAGACTCAAAGTGGTATTCCCAAAGAATGGCTCAGATGGGAGCTCTCAGGAAGCCTCAAAGGAAAAAGATCACCCTACCCAAACTTGGTTAAAAAGCCTCCATTACCCTCCTCAACAGCAGGATTTTAAAGACCCGTTTGTGATTCCTTTTGTAACACAGATCTGTATTACTTCTTTTTATTTCTGCTTTCTTTCTGCATGTGTATACGTATATAAAAAAGAAATTGACGGCCACATCCTTACTCATGGCAGTAATTACACACAAGGAGAAATCACACGTTTCAAACCCGTGGATTTCCAGTCCAAGGACAATCTGCCCACTTTTCATGGGACAAGTCATGTTATCCATCTCTCTTGCTTTACTCCTAAGAGTTTCAGACACAGTCCCAAACAATCCAAGTCCCTACCACAGAACTTTGGACTTCAAATCACATGCAGAGTCAGGAGCATGGAAACTTGTTAAATCTGGAGTTACTGGGCAGGACACAAACTCTTGGAGCATAAATCTCTTCTACAAATCACCAGTAAATGTAAACCCACAGTTACCCTCACTCTCCTTCCTTCCATTCCCTAAACCCACCCCCTGCCCCCAATTCCAAATCATCTAATGTCCAAAACCAGATGAATTAAATACATGAAAAAGAATTACAAGGAAGGAAAAAAAGGAGTGGGAAAAAAACAAAAACAGGGAGGAGGAAAACATTCCAGAAGTTCACTTACTGTTCCAACACACTGACCGCTGTCTAAATTCATGGCACAAAGCTCCCACTCATGTCTGAGAAAATGAATTTATTAAGCAATGCAGAAACTGTGAAAGGCAAGAGGACACTGAGCAAGGCCAGCAGACTTTGTGCTGTCTTTGCACAAGACAAAGACTAAGACAATGTGCCCAAGAAGGGACAGCAGAAGGAATCTGAGCTGCTTGGCCTGGACTGATTTTTCTCACTGGCGCATCACACGCTCTTCCAAGACTTTCCTCTGGACAAGCCTGATAAAAACTGTGACACATCCCACACACAGCAAATGTCAGACAGCTGGGAATTGGTTTGATTTTTACCTGAGGCTGTTGAGATCGAGATCATCTGTGTCAAAGTCCAGCAGAGGCTGCGGGGTGTCGCTGGGCCCGTGCGACTGCAGCACGGAGGAGCTGGAGGAGATGACGGTGGTTTGGCCAGAGGGGTGGATGGTTTTGAACTGGAACTGGGGGCCCATCCACAGGCGTCGATGAGGCCCAGTGTGAGTCACAATTTCCACCTGTGGGAAGGGATATGGGCAGTGATTAACACAGAGCTGCAACTCCAGATAATGAGGGGTTCCTTTGGACTCCTGGAATCCCGCTGTTCTCAAGGGTGTTCTGAGCCAGGGTGTTTGGAGGAATGTTTCACAGAGCAAAATTGGGGATGTATTTGCTGGAGAATGATGCTTCAGCCAAAGCCAAGAGCTTCTTGCAGAGACTTGAAAGCTTGTGAACCACCAGCCTCAGGACACTGAACTCCAGCTCTTAAATTGTTCTGAAGATCAAAGCTTCATCCTGGCCACCACTTCACCTGATCCTGTTCTTTCCTCCCCTTGCCATGATGAAATACACCCCAAAACTCGAATGCTATGACCAAAAGGGAACACATTTCTGCCTGAATCTGCATGGAGCAGAGAGGGGAACCCAGAGCCCCCATCCCCCAGACATCCCCCATCCTGAGCAGGGCGAGGGAAGAGCTTCCAGCGAGCTCCCTCCAGCTTTGTTACAGCTGCTTGGTGAGAGTTCACAGCTTCAACTGCTTCCCATGGATACACTGAGAGCTGGAGTGCAAATCACAGCTCCTAATTCCTGCTGGCACAGTGAGGAGAGGCTGGCACAGAGCATCTTGTGGGAAGCACAAGATCCATAACCCAGAGCCATGGGCAGAGTGCTGGGATGAGCCCACGTCGTGCTGAGCACAGGAACACAACCACGGATGTGCCACACACAGGGTCCACACAAACACATCCATTTAACCAAAACTCTGACAATTCAGCAGAACCAGGGTGTTTGTGATCAGGAAAACTGTAAATAAAAGGGTAAACAAAGCATACAACTTCTGTAATCAAGAGAATAGAATCATTAAGGCTGGAAAGGTCACGCAATACAAGACTAAAAATCAAAAAGAACTTTTAAAGATCAGAAAAATGAAAGATAAAATGAAATTATTCAACTCTAGTGAACTTATACTTTTATGAAGTGCCTATCAATTTCTGCTAAAACAATAATCAGCTTCACAGCAGAAACGCAAATTAGCAAGGGAATTAATGAAAACAGATTTTTGTATAGGTACACAGATGTATACCAGTAGTGATTCTCCATCCTTAAGGAGCAATTTGAAACCCTGGATGATGTCAGTTCTCTGCTAATGTCAGACAACAACCCCAGCCCTTGCAGCTCTATTTCCATCTTTGCATTTAGCTCAGCCTAACTCAGCTTGGCTGCAGCCCTTTCTGAGGCAAGTAGCTTTTATGCAGCAGCGTAAATTAGGCCACAGATAAAGTAATCTGTGTATTTTAAGCTTGAAACCATCAGTGTCACAGAGCCGAGAGGTAAACAGATGCCTCTGCAATTTCACTGAGGCTATGGCCAGATGTTCCTATTCACTCTCCTGTTGTGTGCAGGACAAACATATTGTATCTACTTCCCACTGACAGCACACATTACCCACTGTTCTAATTGAAAAGTTGAAGTGAAGGGCGGTGTTTTTTCACTGCTTGCTGTTGCTGTTGATAACAACACTTTAATTTTGAAAAACATCCTTGCACTTTAGGCTTAATCTGAAGTGGCTTGCTCGGGGAGCAAGCGTCGCCGTGCTCCAAGGGCTCTCATCACTCCTGCTCTCAGCAGGAATTAAACAGTCCAGGAGCATTCTCAGAATTATCCCTCTTCTGTGACATCACTTGGGATTTTTATTTCCCTTTATAAATTTATTTACTCTTCTGGAGGGATGGATGTGGTGAAGTTTGAGCAGTCGAAGTTCTGTTGACATTTTATGTCTTCCAAGAAATAGTAATAAACAAACAGATAGAATGTAGGTTTACCATAATCTGTTTTTCCCTGAGGTTTCACCAGAACAGTAAAATAAGGAAGTAACTCCAAACATTCCTGGAGAGGTGGAAAAATACAGGTGAAATCTGCTCCCAATGAGCACAGAGATAAAATTCCTGCCCTGACTGAGAAGTTTCATCATCTTTGTGCTCTGAGAAATCAGCCACAGCACAAACAAATGAGACACCTCAACGTGCAGCCACATCTGAAACCTCAGACAGGTAAATGAACTCCCATGACTGGATTCCCCAGTGAATGCTCCTCCTGGGCAGGTCCGTGTGGAAACCTAACCTCTCATTTCAGAAAAAGCTGTGTATGATTTATTCACCAGTGGGAGAAGCAAATCCCATCCATAAATATTTCATATTTATGCCATACACCCCAGCAACACATTTAATGCATCACTCCCACAACAACATTGTTCTTAAACCAGAGGAAACCCACCTAATTTGTCAGGGTGAATTCCATGGATCAGGTACCTTGTAATTGCTTTGGCAAATCCAGAGCATTTGTAAATTTAATTTATTTATTTAACTCTAACCTTTCATTTCTAACAGGAACTAATTCTCAGTGTATTATTCATGACCTACATTCTTACAGTGAGTTCTGTTTTGAGCCAAATGGTCAAATATTTACTGAGTTCTTCTAGAGAAGCTTCATTGACTGAGACAAAGCAAGATTGGATAACAAGACAAAGATTAGAGCTCATATAAAAATCCTCCACCAAGCATGATAGTTTTAAAGGAATACAGTATTTATATCTGGCCAGAAGTCAGGAATTCCTACAGGAATTCTCAGTAGGAAATGATAACCAGGGAAGGAAGGAAGCAAACCAGCCAGTGCCCCATTTTTATGGTCAAAGGAAGGGCCCCACCCAACAGGCACCACCATTCTGCCACCTTCCTTCATCCCTGCCCAAAAAGCACCAGCAGAAAAAGGGATGCAGGTCACTTGCTGTTGCCAGCTGAAACTTCCCACTTCCTGCTGGGCTTCCCAGGGATGTGATTGTGTCAGGGATGCTGGGGCTTGGTCTGGTTTGGGACTATCAGATCCCTGCCCATGCTCAGCAGCGGAGTCAGCTCCACACACAGCAGCACCCTGGCTGTTGGAAGTTCACTTCCCACTTGGAGGAAAGTGGTGAGTTTTGCTTCCAGTGGCTCCCAGGGGTGTTTTGGTGGCCTGGAAGCCCCCAGAGCATACCTGTGACAGCCACTCCTCATCCTCCTGCCCGCTGTGGTCGGAGGCCAGGCTGTCGTAGGACTCGTGCCGGGTGATGGGCCCAGGGCTCCCAGGAGGCACCACTGGAAAAAACCCACAAAACACAAAATCAGACCTAGTGTTAAATGCTTTATTTAAAAAAAAAAGCTTTTAAAATAAGTTAATGGCACAGCAATGTGTGTTTTCCTAAATCTGTGACAACAAATGTTTTAGGAGTGCAGAAAGAACTCAAATATTGACATTAAAGGGATGAAAAGAGTCCTGCTCTTTGACTTGGATGTATCCATACAGTCACCAGGATAAACCACTGGCTCCTCTTCTTTTAGCCTAAAGTTCTTAAAATACCAAAGTATTTTTACATTCCCACATTTTATAATCAAGGTTTTGAAAAATTTTTTAAACTATTATTATTGCAGGGTTGACCTTTATGTGTCAAGCTTCCAACCACTACAAATTTTTACAGCCATGTAGTAAACCCCCAATAATTGGAGTTTTAATGGCAAAGCAGACACAATGGTAGCCATAAATACAGAATGGTGCCTCTGTAATGCCAACAGCTTTGCAGAAATCCATACACTATATGGAATAAAGAGATTTCCATCCTGTTTTGTGTGTCACTATCTGAAGCTACTGGATCACAGAGTGTCCATATTGTCAAACCTGCAACGTCCCAAATTCAGCTCAGGGCCCAACTTAGTCCAGAATTATTCCAAGTGCCACAAAAATTAGGACATATTCTTAAAAAGGAAGCTGAGGTTGGATATTAGGAAAAATTTCTACACTGAAAAGGAGTGGTCAAGCAATGGAAGAGTCTGCCCAGGGAAGTGGTGGAGTGCCCACCCCTGGAAGGGTTCAAACAAGCAGAGATGGCACCTCAAGGTATGGTTTAGTGGGCATGGGTTGGACTTGATGGATTTGGAAGTCTTTTCCAACCTTAAAGGGTTCTGTGCTTCTATGATAAAGCACCAAGTTTTATATTAGGAAGAAATTCCTGCCTGTGAGGGTGGGCAGGCCCTGGCACAGGGTGCCCAGAGCAGCTGGGGCTGCCCCTGGATCCCTGGCAGTGCCCAAGGCCAGGCTGGATGGGTTTGGAGCAAGTGGGACAGCGGGAGGTGTCCCTGCCATGGCAGGGGTGGAATAAAAGATCTTTAATGTCTCTGCCACCCCAAACCATGCTGAGATGCTGTGACCTGCCACTTTCCCTGCAATCCCCAGTCTGTGCCTGTGCACGCCCCTGCTGACAGCCCCAGGCGTTATCTCAGCTTTGTCTTCACCAGTTTTCAGACAATACAGCAACCACCTCCATCTGCTTCCTCACACCCACGAGAGACTGAATTCCATGGCTGAGGGACGTGTCTGTCTAGTCCAAACTCCTGCTGGAGAACTCACACTCCTTCCTGAGGATCCACAGTACAATCTGAATATGAAATCACAGCATCCACTTCTCTCCCTCAAAGTTTGTGCTTGAAACCAAAGAAACAAGCCCATTATTTTGACCCATTTTGCTGTTGCCCTCATGCTCCCCACATCTCCTGGCTCCCCACTCTGGACCCTCCTGCCTGATCAACTGCAGCCTCTCCTGTTACTGAACTCCCTAACAAACTCCATGGCTCCAGCAGATGGTTTTGCTTTCAAACCAACAGGAACTTTATGGACTGATCTGAATTTTTTTTGTTCTTTCTATCCCAAGGGCAACTACCAGAGCTGTCAAGATTAGGGAAGCTGCAAAACCACAGCCCAGGGAGCAGCATCCCCCCTGCTTGGTCGCTGTATTTCTCCCTTGGGGAATGCTTTTACATTTTACTGGAGATTCAAGATGGCTTTACAGTGAGAAAGAAATTTGAAAAAACAACTGGAAAGCTGAACAAATGATTCGTTTTGGTGCTGCACTGGAAGCCTTTCCCTGAGGAGCCACAGGTCTTGTGTTTCCACGCAGCTTCCGAGCACAGCATTAACTCTTTCCACCCAGGAGTGATGAAATGCTGAATTCCATGGAAAAGCTCTGCCTGAGAGTTCAGCAGCAGGGCAGCAGTGATAAAGCCTCAGCTGAGGTCAGCCCTCAGTCGTTTATTTGGCTGTTTAATAAAGCAGCATTTCTGTGCCACACCTAGCACAAAAGCAGTTTGGAGGGGCTGCTTGGGATGGGGGAGCCCAGCTCACCACCATTCCCAGTGGGAATGTGCAGTGTGCTGGGAGAAGTGACCTTATCAGAAGTGATCCTGGCTGGAGAGCTGCCATCCCTGTGCTGCCTGTTACACATGTACATATGGGCACATTTTTCCATGGTGAAAATGCCCTTGAAGCTGTAGGAACAAACACAGTGTAAAAATGTACAGCCCCCTTTTCCTTTTTTCCCCCTTTTCCTTTTTTTCCCCCTTTTCCTTTTTTTCCCCTTTTCCTCTTTGCCCCCTTTTCTGGGCACACACCTCTCACATCCATATCAAACTCCAAGACAAGATTAATTTAACCCTGAAAGGCCATTTCCAGGAATTCAGGCTCAGGAGTAATCTCTTATCTTCCAGCTTAATTCTTTGAAAATCTGAATTCACACTGGAAATTACAGACTCTCACCCATCAGTGAGGTTATTCTGATGCTGCAGCATGGAGTATTTTAAATTTATGGAGAATTTCCCAACCATGCAGGATAACAAGTAATAAAATTCCAATTCTTGCAAAGCTTTGTAGCAAATGTTTTTTACTGGTCCTCCTGTAATTTCTCTTTCATTGGAAAAGTCACAAATGGAGCAGACACAGAACAGGAGCAAGAAACCTTGGCTGCACAGAGATATTTTACTGCAGTTGCAGGTGGCTTGTACCTTCCTAAAATAATCAATTCAATGCCTTACGTCTGAGCTATGCTAAATTTTAACTTTTTCTGCTCTCACACCAACATGTGGAACAAACACATCAAATATCAGACTCCAAATGAGTCTGTTTAACCTAGAAATACACAAAGTGAAAAAGTACAAAAAAAAGTGCTTACTATAAATCTAAGGTGAGAATTCAAACACACAACTTCTGTCTGTGCAGTATGACAGAACACGAGTTCCTACAGTCTGCTTATTAAATCAATCCAAAATTCAAAATTCAAGGACACTTCTGAAAAACTGGACTGATACCTAGAGCAAAAATCAGATTTTTGCCATCAATATTTGGCAAGGGGCAAAAAGGATCTTTGAGCTGCTCAGAAGTAACAATGGCACCTTCACTCTGTCCTCCCCCAAGCCTCCCTTCTCTGCACTGACAGGGCTGATGTTACCATCATAGTGAAGGAGGATTGCATCTGGAAAAAGCACATTGCAAATGAAGTTATTTGTGTGATAATTGTTAGTGCCAGGAAAACTGCACAGAAGGGACTGTGGAGACACAAGTGGCAACACAAGCCAAAGCAAAGGCTGAAATGCAGCAGAGCTGATATTCCCCTGGAATTCCAGACCTGATTCACACAGGTCCATGAATAAGTATGAAAAAATCCCCTCATTGTTTAGAAACTTCTCCCTGATATTTACTGACAACTAGAGAAAACAAACAATTTGTATTAATCTCAAATAATTTGCACAGACATTCCTGCCACGTGAGCAAGAGCTAGATAAATACACACTGGAGGAATATTGGAATTAACACACAGTGGGTTTGTTCATGGATGGGCTAATTATACAATAAATACCTAAAGCTAAGACAAGTCTTTCTTCAAGGATTATAAATTATCATCTTTCAGCAGCATAAAAGTGTTGGAACAAAGAACCACTACAGTTCAATTGTAGTGTGTGCAC
Source organism: Passer domesticus (assembly GCF_036417665.1). Classification (NCBI taxonomy): domain Eukaryota; kingdom Metazoa; phylum Chordata; class Aves; order Passeriformes; family Passeridae; genus Passer; species Passer domesticus. The sequence continues at coordinate 2,069,723 of NC_087492.1, read as the reverse complement.
TTATGGCTTTAATTTGGGAACAATAAATCATTAGTTTTACTTAGTTTTGTGTACTTCTTGAACCAAAAGGTTTTAATTTTCTCATTTATAGAAATAAGCTTTGCACAATTCAATTTAATTGAGAGTTATATATGAAATTCCCAATGTGCTGTTCTCTAAGGGCTGCATGTTTGTCCAAATTAAGAGCAAACAAAGGCATCTGAGCACCACAAAGCCTGTTTGTTTGGTGCTGCCTGCTGTGCACATGCCTGCAGACACCCAGAGAGCTTGCCTTTTCCATCTCCATAATTATAATTTAATAGAATTAACGTTAATAACGTCAAATGAGTTTCTAAAATGCAGTAGGAACAGGACAATGTACTCTTAAATAACCCCTGCAATCTCCAGTGATGTCTGTGATGAACAGGTACACAGGATAAAAATGACATATCCCTTGTTTTCATAAAAACCCCACCTCAACACCTGATTTTGATGCTTTTTCTCTGGTTCCTCAGGTACATCTAGGTGCTGTAGAGACCTGAGGTAATCACATGATTGCAAACCAACTCCAGGGGTCCTTGTGCTGGAAAATTCAGCTCCACAATTTGAATTATTTCCTTCATGCTTTGTTCCACAGCAGGATGTGATGGTTCTGGTTCAGGTCTCCACGGAGCCACACCAAATGCACCAATTCACCATTCCTCCCTGTTTCTGATGTGATCTCAGCTCTGTCAGGGGGTGCTTTTGGTGTCCCACCCTTGTGGAGCTCACATCCAGCACGGGCTGTGTGGGTTTGTGCCAGAGCTGGTGCTCTGTGCCTCTGGCTCTACCCCTGCTCAAGTGTGACAACAAAGCAAAGGCCAGGATTTCATTTTGGCCAGAACACTCCCAGCCATGTTAACAATAAACTGTTTGTAGGCTGGAGATATGCTCCATGTAATTTTTCTTGTGGCTGCACGTTCCTGAACAAAGTTCTGGTTTCAATGCAGTTTTCAGCTTGTAAACTCCCACAGGAGCATGGCACGCAAATTAAAATCTCCTCTTTTACCCAAAACTACTCCCTGCTCATTTTTTTCCTGTTAGGACTTTCTGAGATTCTCATACACATAAATATAATAAAATTAAGCTTAAAAAGTGCCATAAAGCAGGAGTTTAGCCAGACTGACAGTTACTCCACACCACCAATTGATTAGAGCTGGATTCATTCATTATTTGTGTACTGTCCACAGTTTATTTGGTGCTTTATGGACCATCCACTCTCTGTATCAGCACTTTAATAAAGACATAGGTAGGTCTGTAATGAGAAAATTAATTCTTCTTAGATTTTTTTGGATGACTGCTTTACTTGCTCCTTACTCACACTGGTCTGATAGTCAACAGCCTGGATTTTTTTCCCCAAGGAAGACTGGTATACATTCCCTGGGCTTAATTTCAGCTTCCATCTCCAAGGTTCCCTTAGGAGACCAGCCTAGTACAATGCACTTTTAAATCTGTGCAGAGCCAGAACCTGATGTTATTCACAGGATGGAGCACCTTAAAGCTGCTCAACACTCAGACTGTGAGCAGACAATCAGTTCGGCACCACAACAGAACAAATATATTCTTTTCTGAGTTAAAGAATAATTTCAACTGCACAAAGCCACGGTGAAATCCATCTGATGGCCATCTTTAAAGAATTATGGAAGAGGTAACTATTTCTATAATTCACCGACTTCAAAAGTATGTTTGACATTATTGTCGGGAAAATTATGTTAACCATGGATTACTGTTACAATCAAAGTATGTAGTGAGAAGTCAAGAGGCTTAGTAGTAAATTTTCAAAGCGGTGCGTGGGGATTTACCCGTTTGACTCCCATTAACGGCAACGGGCGGCGCGCGGCGAAATCCCCGCGCGCCGCTTTGAAAACTGACCCCTGCGTGCTCACGGACCCCGCTCTAAGGACTTCCAGATGACCATGCAAGGGAGGAAAGAACCATTTCAGCATGTGCCCGTGTTCATTACTGTTGTTTGTACACATCTGAAAGTGTTTGAGTCGCTGTGCCGGCGCGGTTTGCAGCGGCCGGCGCGTTGGGGCTGAGCTGAGGAAGCCACGCACAGGCCCAGGGCTGTGCCTGCATCAGAGCCTCAACTGCACATTCCCAGCAGCCAATGCACCTTGCAGAGCTCACTGTCAGCTCTATGATTTCACAAATATTTCACAAGAATGCATCGTGAGTTACTCCACTGCTCACTCGACGATTTACACATTTTCTCCAATCACTCAGTGCTCAGCCAGAAATTAAATCTGCTTCCTTTAACACTCAGTCCTGGTTCTTGCAGGGAGCAGAAAGTGCAGGCTACAGTTTTAGGGAAATGTAGTTTTCCCTAAACCAAAATACCATGAACTCAATTTCACTAGAAACACCTTTTCTGGAAGAGGAAGGGGAGGCAGATTAACCTGCAATCTGTCACGCCTCCAAGTGAAAGAAGCAAACTTGAAAATTCCATTTTCACCATTTGTGACTCTGTCCAGGAAACCCCAAACACACTATGAGAAATGCCTGCTTGGAATCAGTTTTCTCCAGGAATGTTGTAGTCTTAGGGTTTGGGTTTTTTTAAAATTTTATATATATATACACACACACACACATACATACAGTAGTACTATAATAAAGTACAATTTCATGAAAATTATCCACTGACTTGAGGAAATATTAGGTAGAAAGAATAAAATGGCAAAGTGGGAATCTAGAAAATGGATTCTCTGGCACTCTGACTTTGCAGTTTTAAGCCTGGGGCACTCAACTGACACAACCTGGTGGCAAGGCCCTCACCTGTGGCACTGGGTACAGCTGAAGGGCAGGGGTTTGGGCACCATTCACCCCCTGACCAGCACAGGAAGGTGAGGCAGGTGGAAATGTTCACCCACATCCCATGGCTTGTTCCAGCTCCTCTCCACAGCAGCTCAGGTGAACTCAGGTGAAACTCCCCCACTCCAGGGCAAGGTCAGAGCTGGGTTTGGATAGGGGTGGACTCCAGAAATGGGCTCTGTTCAACTGGCCAAGTGCAGAACCAGTAAAGCCCAGCAGAGATGCTGGAATGGAGCAGCTGAAAGTGCCCCAAGCTGCTGCTTGAGCGTGGCCCTGCCACAGAGCCAGAGCAGAAAGGCTTTGAACACCTCGTAACCACACAGAGGAGTAATTGTTGTTACTGCACAGGCTCTGCTTTTGATCAGTTTTACTGTTTGAAACCCAGCTTGTTGTGACAGACATTGAACATACCCAGAGCAAGAGCAGCTCTGGCCTCCCACAAATGCTACACAACTCTCTAGTTACATCTATAGAAAGGGATGTACCAGCACCTGCATTCCTCCATCCCAAATCCACTGCTAAAGATGCACGCTCAAAAGAATGCAAGAAAGAAGAGGAACAGCACAAAATGGGATTATCAGTGCAGTTCATTCAGCTGTGAGCAGAGCAGCACCTCTCCCTGCTGTGCACTGAGGAGGGCTGGAGGACCAGAATGTCCAGATTCCTCCTGTGCCACTCCTTGGCTGTCATTCCAGGCATCACAGCTTGGTTTTCACAGTGTCTGTGTTCACAGCACATATTCACAGGTATTTAATACACTCTCTCACACTATCTTACCCTCAGACTTTCCACAATACTCACTAGCTCTGTGGATGTAATTTTCATTTCTGTCAATGGAATGTATGAAAGGAATATAAAAGGGGCCATAAAGAACCACAATGCTGCTTGGAGACAGAAGTCTTGCCCAGGGTGAACAGCTTTCATTAGAGGGAGCAGGAAGTGCAAACATGATGTCAGAGCTACAGAGATTATCTGTATAAATGGTGTTATCATTTAACCCAAACAAACAGCAGGGAAAGGCTCACCCCCTCCCTTTGAAGACAATGGACAGTTACTAAATTGGACTTGTAATGAAAGCCATTTTCAGTGAAACACAAGATATGTGCAACAGTTGGTCCAGAAATGAAAATCTGTTATAACAGCCAAAAGTCAAAGGCAGCTATAAATACAGGCCTTAATCTTTTCAAGAATCCCTTAACGAAGCCTATAAAACTGATTGTATCTTCAGGCCTAACTCAAGTGCAAATTCTTACTCAGAAAAATGTAACAGCCCTGCAAGTATGACTTGGAGAGCAGTACAGGGACAGGGAAGGAGGATACAGAGTGCTGGTTTGCTTGCTCATATCTTGGAATACAAATTACATTGCATTAAGAATAAACAATTAATGAGACAGCAGAAGCCTCAGCTACAGGTCCATTTTTCTGAGAGAGAAACAATTTCCAGAAGTGGTCAGAGCGGGATGCAGAAACACTGCATCTTTCCTTTTAACACAACAGAAATGCTCTTTGATTATTTAAAAGCCAATTGCAAAGATCTGTCTTCAAAACCTCCTATTGCAGGTTTAATAGCAAAGAGGTGCAAGTACACTTACCAGCAACACGGGAGTAAAGTACAGACTTTTGTTTTAACAAAATCTATATTTATACGATTACATTTCCTATGGTTGAGGGCAGCTGTAATTAATGGATTTCCCTCCTTCCCCTAATGCAGTCATTTGTCAATTTAAACACAGAATGCCCAATCAATTTTGATGTATTTAGTAAGCAATTTGTCAGAGTACTGCACACCAGTTAATATATTAATTCTTGTCACTGGCCCACTTCTGACAACTGTAGGCTGTGGCCATGAAATTGGTCCTGATGAGCCAAAACTCTTGCTTGGAATGTGAAGGTGCCCTTTGCAGAGCCAGAGGAGAGAAATCAGATCTCAATCTATTCAGTGTCTTTTTGGGGCAGCTTTTGGTCAATTTTAGGGGGTTTATTCATTAATGGGTTAATTGGCCACGTTTCAGATATTGCATCTACCATGCAAGAGAGAAGTGAATTCAGAGTGGAGAGATGAGGAAGAAAGGAAATAAATATGAAATGAGGATGTCAGACTTTCTGGGGATGCAAAGTTACCTATTTCCATGGTAATTCCATTATGTGCCATGAACACTGACTGTGTAATTCAAACATGCAAACAACATGTGAAAGGTACAGAAGTCACACAAAGGAGACAAGGGATAAGTCAGGCAAATATGCAGAACTTCAGGGCCTGGTGAAAGAGAGGAAAGAACACAACCAGGATATTGCCATGGACATCTTAACAGCATCCTCAGGAGTTTATACAACCCAAAGCACCTTAATTCCTAAGCAGCAAACAGCAGGAAGGAGGCAGGATTTAAAGAGTAATTAATGACAAAACTTGGCAATTCTGTGGAGAAAGCTCTAACATTGCAAGTTCTGTGGACACCAAAACCCCCCTGAGCACACGTGCAGTGCCTGGCACAACTCTCCTCCCACTGCCAGGACAGTTTAACAACACCACATGATGTTATTTATGTTATAGCAAAAACATCCAGGAAGAATAAAATGTGACTTAGGTTCCCTTCTGTTCTGGTTAGATTTGGAAGTTGCTCAGGACACAGGTGAATAAAGAGGGAATATTAGCGACACAAATAAGGTAGAATATTATGTATTAAATGTGAGGAGTGTAGAGAAATCTCTGATACCTAAAACCCAGCACTGCAAACCTGAGGATTGTCATTAATCCAGGGGTTTGTGGGATGGACTCATGGGAACAAGTGAGCCTGGAATGTGCTCTGCCAGAAGGAGCTCTCAGGCCTGGAGATACTCTCCCTGACCCACTGCGGAGCTTGCAGCAGGATGCTGACAATTCCTGCAGGCCAGCAGCTTGTGGAATTTAACATGCAAGTTCACTTTCAAGCCATGAACTTCCAGAAAGCTGTAAATCCCTCACGTGCCACTTTCTCACCTGTGCAGCAGCCGAGCTGTGCTGATGTGCTCAGGTAGACACGAGCTGCACACGCTGCTGCAGGTTTCTGCAGCAGATGTCACAGATGACCTCAAAGCAAGGAAACAGCTGTGCTGATCCACTTACAAATACCCTTGGGATAAAGGTCTTGGACACTTGTTGTACAAAACATTTCTTCAAACAATGGTTCCTTGTTCCTTCCTTTCTAGCTGCAAATAAAACTTTCAGATTCTTTAAAAATATTAAAAGCTGAACCATGTGTTGATAACCTAAAGCAAGGATTTTTTGAATATTCTCTGTTTAGCACAAGAAGTCACCGGCCTGGTTTATATTTTTCAAAGACTGAGGAAGATTTTGGCCTTGTGTTTTGGCATCAAACCTCTTATTTATGAAAACCTGCCCGTGCAGCCCTCCAAGCAGCCTGCCAGACGTCTCATTGTTCTGCCCGGCTGCTGACAGAGGTACTCTGTGCTAAAAAGCACACTGAGGGTTTTTCAATGACCCAGGGGGCAAAGGTCACTTATTATAAATGGATAATGAGACCTAATGCAATGTTCTGAGTGTGGACAAAGAAAGGGTCTATCCATACCCCCTTGTGACTTGGTCATTCAGGCTTTTATTTCCCCTGCACACTTAATGGAGCCAAACAATTGGCAGAAATGCTATACAGAAACGGAGAGAAACTGCTGCATTCTACCTCCAGAGACAGCCACAAATAGTGACCCTGAAACGGCGCCAGGCTCCTCTCACACTGACGTGGCAGACAGATGGACCAGCCCCCCTCGGCCCCGGCTGGGCCATTTGCTGGCAATTAGAGCCCCCAGGAAGAGAGCACAGCCAAGGCAGGCTGCAGCTAAAGGCAGCCCAGGGCAGAGCTGCAGGTAAGCAGAGCCTGAGCTGGGCTTAGCAGCTCTGTAACAGGTGGCTTTTGTGGGAAAGCTGCTTGGGTGACATTGTCAGGGACTTCAGTGAGGAGCTTCAGCCTCAATAAATCCAGGAGACAAAAGTTCAAAGATAACCAGACTGCCATTTGAATTATGTCCTTTAGATACTCTGATGTCTTCGGTGGTTATTATTCTATGATTCTTTCCATTTCACATCCAGCTTAAAGAATTCCTAATATATGAATTAAAATCTGAGTTAAAAGCCTAATAATTCTAATAGCACAAGTTCTTTAATTGGCCACGTTTCAGATATTGCATCTACTGGGCAATGGAAAAATGAATTCAGATTGGAGAGATGAGGAAGAAAGGAAATAAACATGAAGTGAGGATGTCAGACTTTCTGGGGATGCAAGGTTACCTATTTCCATGGCAATTCCATTATGTACCATGAACGTGACTGTGTCAATTCAAACATGCAAACAACATGTGAAAGGTACACAAGTCACACAAAAGAAACAAGGGATAATTCAATCAAATATGAAAAAACCCTTTAAGTTCATGAATTTGCTGGAATTTAGCTACTACTCAATCTTCTTTCTTTAAAAAGTTTTCAGTACTAAATTATTTGAAATACATTGCATACTGTGCTGTGTAACAGTATTTGAGCTGTTAATAAAATGTTAATAAAACACACAATACTCATCTCTGGTTTCACTCTGTGGGATACAAGTGAAACAAGGCAGGAATCTGGCAAAAAAAAATCCAGCCAAAATGCAATCTAATGGTGCTGTGCACTGCCAATACCTTTTCATATCCTTTTGTGCCCTTTGAGTCTTATCCCAATTTTCTGTGTGGCACAGAAGGAGGAAGACTCAAACTTCGCAGGTTTCCATAACTCTCAGATGCAGCAGATGGACAGGTAGGACAGCAGACCCAATCTGGCAGCAGTGTCCCTTTCACCAGTCCCACCCAAAGAGCCTCCTGGCCCACAGGGCCACTTGGTGCATCTCAAGTGCCCCTGTCACATAAAGCTGCCTGCACTGACAACTGTGCCCAGCTCTGGTTTCCCCTGGAGAAGCTCACCAGATGCCAGGAGCTGCTCCCCTGTGAGACTCCAACTGCTGCATCACTTTGATCCTAGGCAGAACAGAGACCTGCTCCTCACTGTTAGTGCTCCTCTCTCTTTTAAATTGTCAGATAAAAGAGAAATACTCATTTTTCTGCAAAGCTGTTATAAAAATGTGTGGGTTTGTGTATTTATATAATACAGATATATCATATTTAGAGAGCTATAGGTGTATGAATGTTTCTGAATATGCCATGCCATGAAATGTTGGCTCTCTGGGAATGATGTGGCTGGGCAAGACACAGCCCAAGGCAGGTGGGCAAGCATCCCTGGCAGCAGTGCCAGGGCTCCTGAGGGAGGCAGCTGTCTGAGACTGGGGCTGGAAGGAGCCCAGCAACCAGGAGCTCCCAGGGAGAGGGAAATGCAGATGCACTCATTACTGGGCATGGAATTCACAGGAGGAAATGGCTAAAAGCATGAGAAGGAATGAGGTGAGGAAACCCTGAAGATTTCATGGGATCTGCTGGGTGATTCTCACAGCCCCACAACTCTGATTCATGGCAAAAATCCCAAAACTACATTCACTGCTCCATCCTTACTAACAGAGTTACACACAACCCTGCTGTGGGATTGAACATCCACTGAAATTGGCTGAAAAATCAACTTGGAAAATCACCCTCTGCTCAAAACGTGCACATGAGACAAGACAAGAAGTTGTCAGCTACTCACAGCCAGCCAGAAGATACTGGTAGTACTGCACAGCATCTGCAGCCAGGAGCAGTGGATGGTTTGCATTAAATGGTGGTTGGAGCTCATTCCACTGAGGAGTTCTGAGGTAAAACACAAGACTATTAATATTTCAGCTAATACAGAGAATGTAAATCAGTGTTTCTGTCATCACATGCAATTATCTATACAAGCTCACAAAATGTTTGTAATTATTTAAATTAGCTTGTTCAAACAGTGCAATCCACCACAGGCAGTGGAGCAGCAGGGCCAAATCGTGCAGATTGTGAGGCAAAGACAATACTTGGTTGTTGACTGCAGCAGGGATTGCATAAAAAAATCCAGGAAGGAGGTTTAGATTAAGTTGGTAAATATATTTAGGACCATTGTATGTCATGCTGACGTTATATAAACACACAAGAGAAACTGGGGAACTTTTTTGTTCTGTTAACTACCACTGCTTCCATCCTGTGAAGTCATTGAGCACTTACTGTGAAAATAAAGCTGTGTAAAGTTATGGATTATTGATCCAATTAGAATTTTCAATTCCATTACAACCTACTCATTTCAACAATAATGGTCCCGAAGTCTGTGTTGTAATTTTAATTAGGGTGGGCCATTCCTAAATAGCTTGGTAAATCAAGTATTGATCACTCTACTCCAGCCATAAGCAGCACTAAGGAATGTAGGAGCCAAGAAAAATCGATAGAAAAATATTTTAAAACGTCAAAAGCACTGACAACACTTTCTCATCAATTTTTCTTTACTTTCTTCCAGATGTCAGGAATAATTTCTTCTACTGTCTTTAGAAATGGTACCTTCAGCTGCTCACAGGAAAACTCACAATGCTTCATCGTGGGAACCTTGCTCATGTCTCACAGCAGAATTCTGTACTTCAACACTACCAAAATAATCGTTCCTAGTCCTTACATAAAAAGAAAATTACAACCTGATCATTTAAAATCACCAATTAATGAGGATCTCTATTGATTCACAGACATGCTCATGCCTAGCTCCACGTGTAGAGAAGGATTTAGAGGCTCAGTTGCCATTGAGGCACAGAACTGTACGGAAAGCAAAGCTTGAATCTCTCTCCTCCAACACAAAACCTCAGGAGCCTTTACATGAGTGACAATCACCATGCAGCTCACTCAAAAAGAAAGATCCCAAGCAGGAGGGAAGGCTGAGTCACAGGGATGAGGTACCTAACCAAAGGCCAGCTGGCCCTGGGGCAGGTGCCCATCTCCAGGGGGGTGTCGTCGCTGATCTTGGGCGCGGTGCTGAGCGGCCGCGGCTCCAGCACGTGCTCCACCAGGCTCCCGTAGCAGCTGATGATGTACAGGGACTCCACCACAAACTGCTTGGACTGCTCTGGGGGCACAAAGAGGGAAAAGCTCATTGCAGCAGCAACAGGAAAGGCTTTGGTAGAAATAGCAGGCTCTGTGTTCTTTTAATCTCTTTGCTTGTAGGTAAGAATGTGAATTGGAAGTAGTAAAAGGGTTGGGGAGACAAAGAGAAAATTGTACAAAACACAAAATTTTCACACAATTGTATGAATATCTCATACAAGAGAAGTTTCTCACCAAGGTGTGTTCAGGGGATTACACATTTCCAAACATATCTTGTACATTTGCTTTAGCCATTTCCATTTGCTTTGCCTTTAGCAAAGGTGTTTCATCTTTATCTCATTTTTTTTTCAGTGTCACTTCACACCTTTGGACTGACCTATCAAAGTTGGGTTTCTGTCACGGGATCATAATAAAAGATCAATTATTCATTCCACTAATTAAAATTTCTTGTACATTTTACCAAAAGCACTCCCAAGCATGTTCCTGAAATTCTCAATTGCCCCTGAGTTTAAGGAACAAAATCCACAAATTGCTTAGAACTGTCACAAAATAAGAATTTAAGTTTAAATGCAAGTCCTAATTCTGGGAGGTACCAACCTTTTTCTCGTTTGAGGCCAGAATTGTTTGCAAACCATGACCTTGAAGCTCCAAAGACTGCAGCAACACAAAACTCCCCTCCCACAGACTTACTGGGTGAAATCTGTGGAGCTGGTTTGGATTTGCTTTAAAGAAAGAACAAAATAGAATTGTATCAGTTAATTCTCAAAAAATTAAGATGTCCCTTGCTTAACAACAATTTTAAGATATTACTTCAGAAAAGGGGAATATCTGCAGATCCCACAAGGCTGAGCAGGATTTGCAGATGCTCAGTGTTTCCCAATAACAGGTCCCAAATTCCCCTGGAATACTGAACTCATTCACTTGAAGAACAGCACTGGAGAACTGAATTGTTTAAAAAGACCCACCACTGAACATTTGCATTAAATAGAAACAACTTCTGAAGTAAATACAAAGAAATCCTAAATCCTTTGGGAATGAAAACACAGATTCTGGGTCAGCCATTCCAGGTCGGTATCCCTTGTTTTTTCCAAAGGAAGTCAGGAACAGCCAGGGGAGGTGAGTGACACAGGGGGGCAGGGAGGGACATGCAGAGGGCACAGGAGAAGGGAAGGATGCACACACTCGTGAGCCACTGTTAGAACACAGCAGGAATTCCACCATGGAAAAGCAGACTGAGGCACTGTGCCCTGACCCCGATGTGCATGGAGCAGATCCAGGGGGATGGAGATGTTTACTGAGACATTCTGAGGTGTTTCTCCTCACAGGGACCTGCAGGTTTCTGCTCTGCAGAACTCAAAACTGTGGGCAGAGCATTCTCCACGCCTCATTAATTAAATCAGGATTTCACCCCTTCCTCAAGAGAAAAGCTGTTTGACAAACCCACACAGGATTCTTCTTTCTTTATGTTCCCCTTGCTCTAGTCCTTTTAATTGAATTATTTTATTTTTTTTTCTCTCTATTTCACTGCTCCCTTCTCTTCCTACCCATCCCTCCTTTACATTTTTCTTTCTATTAATTTCTTCTTCCACACAAATTCAGCCTGTGATCAGACCATCCCATTAAGCTGGTTCTTACATAACAATCTCCACTTCTGAGAAGTGTGTGCACAGGTATATGGAATTCAGCACTAGAAGAATATTTTTAATCAATTAAAACACTGTATGGTTATAATGCTATTTAATTTATACTAAGAGAACATACACATGGCAAGCCTATGGTCACATGGACTTGGATCAAGCTGAAACTCTTGTACATGTGGGAGAAGCTGGAATGTCCCAAAAGAGCAGTTGGAATTTATAGTCAGTAACTCTGGTATTGAACCACCACAAAGCACTTAATATCCAACTGTTAAACCTACAGCTACAGACGACTGGGTCAGAAATCTGTGCTCCAAAAAGATCCTGCCTATAAATGTATTCCCTTGCTTGCACTGGCACATTTCTGTATTAGAATATTTAAATTGTGATTGTGTTAATTAATAAGCATTTATTAGCTACTCAAAAAAAAATCAGAATGGATTTCTTTCACTTTAAAATAATCATCTATCATAGAAAGAGTATTTTTAACCTAATTGTATATTAAGAATTATTTTAGCTCTCACTTTTCAAGTATTCACATACACATATTCCTTTGGAAATGAAAACATAAATGTATCAGTGAATTAGTGTCTTGTTGCTTACTTCAATTAATAAATTATTTGGTTTAATACAGAACTCAGGACAGTGTCACCCATCAATCACTACAGAGCAAACCAGGAGCACAGGTATGACTCTGCCATGTTCACTTCCTCTTGACAAAAGGATCTTTCTATACTGTCGTAATATGCTTAATATTCTAAATTTTACTGAACAAATCCTGAGGTTATTAAAATGATTTTTCAAGGTTAATGAAGTAATTTAAAATTTTAAAAAATGGAAACACCTGCTATTGTCAGCTACAAACTGGAGTAAAGCTCTACAGAGACAGAATTGCCTTCGAGCCCTGAAGCAAAGTGAACCTGGGACTCAACACGTTTTTCCAGAGTTCTCCACACCCCGAGTCCCCAGACCTGTGTTCGACCAAACACAATTATAAACAGCCTTAGAGGAACTGGGCTGAGCTCAGTTCTATTTCCATCTTGTCTTTAGGATGTGCATCTTTCAAGGCAAGCACTTAAGTGTTGGTTTCAGTGCCAGGAGCTTTTCCCTTCGAGGATGATGTTGTGTAGACAGAAAGAGCAGACCTTGTAAAACACGATTACTCATGTGGTTAAACTCAGCCCTGCTAGCAAACAAAGACAAGCAAACAAACAAAAACCATTTGTGCATCTTATTGGCTTGGACACATTTCTGAAAATGCTGCTGAGATGTCAACAAGTCTGTTCTGGAGTCTCTTGTAGCTGAGGAATCTTTCATTTGAGCATCATTTTTCTCGATTCCTGAGTTTTCATCAATACATTCCAACACAAATTTCATTCCTCCAGCAAACCTCCAAAGCCCAGTAATTTTCAGTAACAGTAATGCCATTAGAAAAATATCTTCACATGTCATTGGGATATTTTAACAACTTGGAAACGATAAATCCCATTATTCTGCAGATGCAAACACCCTCTCAGCTTTATAAATGATAACAAAACAATAATGTTGAAGGTAGCTGGTGAATGACTTGTTTCTGCTATGAACTCCTGCTCTTGCCTTGCTCTTGGCTTGTCAGCACTTCATAAATTATTCCAAGAGCTGAAATTTAGGCACATTTGGCCTCACTTTTACAAAACAGTTACTTTAAAAGAATCTTCATAGTACAGTAACTTCCAAAAGATTGTACCATAGTTTTCCTGAGAAGGGATGCAGCAAGAAATTCAGATTTTTGGGAGTCAATGCTAAAACCAAGACAGTGAAGCACTTGGGACCAAAACATTCCCCATTATAATTTCACTCCTCATTTCTCCCAAACATTAGGAACAACAGCACTGCATTTAAGACACCAGGAGGATGAAAAGGCAGTTTGCTTTTTCCTCTCTGGATCTACTCCACTGTGCAACCACACCTGGGATTCAGAGAGACACAGCAGTAGCTTCACCCCAGTGAGATCTACACAGAAATCTAAATCAGGAATAGAATGTATCTGGGGAAATTTGTATTATGATTAAATGTTCTGACATCACTTTGGAGGATTATTTCTATCTTAAATGCAAAAGCACTGAGATGTAGATACAGATGTGGCCAAGTGACATTCTCTACTGAGATGGCACCAAAGGAGGTGGGAGGAAACTGAAGGAGAAAATGAAGACATCACTTTGTCAGAGCTCAAAAAGCAATGAAGAGACTGAGCTCAGCATGCAAGCTCTTTCATGTTGCCAACACAGTAAGAACAGATTAAGACCTACTGAAATCATTCAGAGCTCCCACTTGTCGAATTTGTAACGCATCAAACTCTGCCAAAATCTCTGCAAATGCATTGTGGTAGCTCTTTGTAAAAACACTAAATAGTTACTAATAATTTAATTAGTTTATATACTAACTAAATAATATTATTTAACTAGTAAGAATTAATACTCAAAATATTTTAAAAATATTTAAAGAGCAGCATAGTTGTGGAGCTTTATGTCTCACAAAATTTTTCTGGCTCTTAAATGTATCTTTAAATCTATTGTCAAACAAGTGACATGGATTTAAAACAATAAATAAATTGCATCTATGTGATATGAAGGAGCTGCCTTATATATATTCAAATATTTATAGTCAAATAGTACCAGTGTGCAAAGATTTAAAATTGCTTTGATTTTATATTCCCAACAAATATATCCCAAATATATGAGGTTCATAAAAACAAAAGCACTTCTCCCACTCTAAACCCACTGAAATGGAAACATCTATGACTGCTGATGGGAAAAGTTTTACCTTGACTACATAAGCAGCAACAAAAGTATCAGGAGAAAAATATTGCATGGCATTTGCATTTACACATAAAGTTACCAAAAAAATCTGTCTCAGAAAGCCCAGAAATTTTAATTCATTTATCATTGTGCCTAAAATGTGAAAACAAAGATGTTTCCAGTTGTCAGATCATGAATAAAGCAAGAAAAAGCAGGAAAAGCAATGGTAGGATCCTTTTTTCACCAGGCACTTAGCTGTCAAATCAACATCCATTTTGTTTACAGAATTTTAGGTCTCATTAAGACCTTAATGGAAACAACATGATTTCTTCCCCCACCCAAAGTGTGTTTTTTATCCTAATTTCTCTGTAGACGAGTAAGGACCATATTTCTGAGCTAGCACTGGCATTAAACAAACCACAAAAAGAGTCTTGTGAAAGACAGGCAACAATTTTGGAGCCTATTTCATATATTCCCCTCTTTAATCTCAGCCTTTTAATCTTCCTTCAATCTAAAACCATTTCTGGTTGACGATGTCTCCTGCTCCTTGCAGGGGTGACCCACACAGCCTTTGCTCAGAAATCCACTGCCAAAACTCTTCTTCCAGAGCCTCTGCAATTCTTAGATCACCACCAGGCAAAATTCTTTGGTGCACCATAAACTGCATTTAGAAATGGTTCTTGGGGAGGTACTTCAGGAGTTGGAAATTCTCCACAAATAAGGCAAAGTTTCTTCCTTTCCTTTCCTTTTTCCTTTCCTTTTTCCTTTCCTTTTTCCTTTCCCCTTTCCTTTCCTTTCCTTTCCTTTCCTTTCCTTTCCTTTCCTTTCCTTTCCTTTCCTTTCCTTTCCTTTCCTTTCCTTTCCTTTCCTTTCCTTTCCTTTCCTTTCCTTTCCTTTCCTTTCCTTTCCTTTCCTTTCCTTTCCTTTTCCTTTTCTATTTCTTAACAAATTCTTTTTCTGAAGAGAATATTCTGATAGAGACATTGAGGGTGATACACATGGTGCCAGCTTCCAGAGCAAACCCAAGAGCCATGTACAAATATTCTAACAGATCCTGGTGGGCACAGTTAATAGATACCCTCAGCTAAACTAAAAACAAAGAGAAAATCCCAAACCCACAGAAAAACCCCAAAACCCCAAGCCCCAGAAAACTTCTTGCTGGAAGTTTTAAATTTTCTAAGGTGTTTCTACTTCTTCCATTCTTATTATCCAAAACTTCCAGCATCTAAGCCCAATCCTGTTATAAAGTGGAGACTGAGGTGATGCAGCACTGCCCAAATATTGAACCAAACTCCAGCATCAAAAACCTTGTTAAAACTTGCTTTTCCTCTTGTCTGTATTCTTATAATATGCTGCATTTTTTCACATTAAAATGAAACCTCCTTTTATTTCAAATATCCCAATTTTAACAGATCTGTTTCCCATGTTGGAACGAGATGATTTTGAAGATCCCTTTCACCCCAGACAGTTCCATGACTTTTTTTCTCCAGAGTAATCAGCTTTTTTTTTTTTTTTCCAGTACCCATTTTACTGCTTCACCTCTCACTGCAGTACTTTACTGCCTACTCACTGCTAATCTGGCTTATTTTTCAGAGGTCATCATCGATGTTTTCTGTCTGTAAGCAACTTAGTGCTACAATAATAAAGGAAGCAATATAGAAAAAAAAGAGAGAGGCTTGTTTGGAAAGACATTGCAATCATTTCTGCCCACTTAGAAATAATTTATTTTTTCAACTTCCCTGCTACTTAAAAATTAAATGCACTCTCAAAGGTAAAAAGAAGGGGGGAAAAAAAGGGAATTCAATTCTTTGCAATGCTTGATGGTGAACACGCATCCATAGTTTAAAAGTGAAATTATGTGCATGGAAACCTATGGATCAGCCATGCAGGCAAACAAACGAAACCAAAAAAATTAATCCAAAATTAAAAAGTCTAAGCACAGAGTTATTTTCAGCGAGGACAGCAAATGGAGTATAGGCATGCTGGGTTTGAACTGGGAACTCACCAAGGAGCTTTTATGGAAAAACATCCTGCTCCAAACAGGTAAGGTCTTCACGGAAAGGGGAGAAATGCACAGAAATTAGATGAGAACTCAATTCCCAACAAGTACACTGTACATCATGCCTTTGAGGTTTATGCAGAAGGTGAACAGAATCGTTGTTAGAGCCCTGCTGATGGCTGGATTTGCTGCCAGGGGAGCAGCAGTGCCCAGGGCACAGCCCAGAGGTGGCAGCTGCCGGGACATCGCTGCAGGCTGGGCTCACACTTAGAGCTGGGCTCAGCTAGGCACAGCTCAGGGCCCCCTCCGACCTGCTGCCAAGGCTGGGGCTGCAGCAGATACTGAAGTCAGAACTGGCAGGAAAAGGGAATTAGCAGCCAAATCAGTCATAGGGGGGGTTTTCTGTGGAGCACCGAGGGGCTGAGTGGGGCAGAGTTACAGAGTTACTGAGAGGAGGGCAAATAAAACCACCAGGGGCAATCAGAACCTTTCGGGGACAATTGTTCAGCCGTTTGCTAGGACAGAAACACCCCATGAAATTCAACAGTTTGACCCAGAAATCTTCTCCTCCCCCTTAAAAGCTTGCACAGATGCAGGAAAGAGAGGCCTAACTTGGTTCAAATGTATTTGATGCTCAGTCACCAGATCTAGAGCTGAGTGCTTTTGGCCACCCAACAATTTACACCGTGATTTGATTTCATGTTTTCTTCAAGTATTTTGCACAGTAGAGAGTTTTTAACCTGATATTAATCTGAGGGAATTTTTAATGGACATTTCCCTTTAAAAAGCCATTGCCATAGTGACATTTGCATAAAATCTGAAAAGGAGGCAAATTTAGAGCTACTCACAGGCTCAAGGCTTCTTTCGAGTCTCATTTGGGATGTAACATCATCCACAAAAATCACTAAATAATTGATTTTGTAAATGCCAATGGTTCTGTTTTCTTTTCATACTCTGACTCAGCAGTAAGTTCTGGGTAGTTGAAACAGGTGAAATATTTCCAGGCAATGAATTACCAGAAAAGGTCCAGCACTGAAGGATGTACAAAGCACTCAGCCATAGACCAACACAATTAAAAGGATACCAGCTGCTAAAAAAGAATTCAGTGAACTAAATCTGACATGAGCACAACATCAATGAATGAAGGGATCCTCTCAAAAAACATTCAGGTGAAGGTACAAACCTCAGACAAATATTCTTCAACATGCAGAGATGCAAACATCCAATAAAGAACAGAATATTACAGGGAAAAACCCTATTTTTAATTAGTACTATAGACCAAAAAAACAATTTTTTGAGCTCCATATAAGGGACTGGCCTTTAACTTTCTGTATTTAATAAATTGGTTAACATTTTTGGGGACAGAGCTCATTTGACAGAACCAACCACCCTTCCAGACCTAATATATCATCTTTGAACAGTGGTAAAACCCAATTAAATTGTCTGAACTGAATGATCTCCTATAAAGTCAGCACATCCAGTCCCCAAGTCAAAGGCCAGTCTAGAAGATGAGTCCAGCACTATTGCACTGCTTAAATATTTAATTGAAAGCTAAATCTCCTGCATAACCCAAAGCCAACATAAGTTAAAACCTGGAATGTATCGAGTGTAAATCTGAAGAGTCATTGGAGAGTGGTCAGATCTGCCTGGGAGTTTAGAATTAAATTTCTAAATGATCATCATGGATGTTTTGGACACTGTTTCTTTTTCTTCTTCTCTGTCTCAGTTGCTCTGTCTTCAAACCTCAGGCAAATAACCCTTATCTAAGCCCAGTAAACATTTCAGAAGATAACACTGGCTTTTTCTTCTTCCACTACTCCTATACTGACCTGATTGGACTTGCAAATTAACAAATCCTCTTTATTTTAATTAGAAACTGGCCTAGGTGGGCTTCAACTGAAGGTTTTATTTGGTAGTTCTGGATAGAAAATGGATGGAAATGGACAGAAAATTTTGTACATGAAGAAAATGTAATTATACTTCCAAAGACTACAGCAGAGTCTTATTAAAATGCTTTACGTGTGAGAAAAGGAACTTAGTGCCTCCCTTCTGCTCCAAAGACCTGATTTCTTTAAAGACAACCATTTCTTCCCTATGATATTTATGTAAGCAATTGTTTTCCCCCATTTCCTTCACATAATATGGATGGAATGCTAATTGAGAGCGAGAGAGAATTCACAAATTACAGGATAACCCAACCTTGAAGAGACAGCACCAGATGGCTGCGCTCGGTGACAGCAAGAGAGCAGAGCCAGGCAAAACTCACCCAGGTTCCCCTTTCCCAGAGCTGGGGAGGAATTCCAAAGGAAATCATGCAAGGAAGATGATTTACCATTCAAAGTTCTGACAGAATTTTCGCTGTTTCTTACCTGATTCTGAGTTTTAGCAAATTGAAAACTGAAATACTTTGATTTTGTGTGGTTATGTTTAATAAAACTATTTAAGCTTTTAATAAGCTGTGCAATACCCATTTATTCTAACCCTCATCATGCCAAATCAAGAATCCTTTCACAAACAGTGACATCTGAACAAACTTCAGTGCAAATAATTGAATTTTGTATCAATTACAAATCATTACAACAGTTGCTGTGATACTAAAAAACATAAAAACTAAAAATTATACAAAATATGTTTGAGCAATGTGGCAGAAAGAGAATGTCTGGCTTCAGACAATTGTGCTGAACTCTTTAGCTGTACTTTATTTTTTGTCTACTTTTTCAGTTATTTTTTCCCTAATTAATTTTACCTTAATGTGGTGATTTTGCACCACCTATTTTTGTTTGCTGCAGCAGCTGACTGTGGGATAAATGAAGCTCCCTGAGACAAAATAAGCCCAAGATACATCAGTGACTTTCTGTGCATGGAAAATTAAAATGATAAAATTGCATCAGACACTTTCCCTACTTCCCCCCTCCTGATTGAGGGTGCAATGAGGGATGGGGTGAAGAAGGGATAGAGTTTCATGTTTAAAAATACACTACCTAAATCTCCTGACTGGAAAAAAACCCAGGTTTACCCTTCTGCTGCAAGGCACCCTGGATTTCTGTGTTTTGACCAGGCTCAGCTAATGCAGGCTCCATCCTGCTGCTCACTCCAGCAAGGATGAAGTGGGAGTGAAGGAAGATACAAATATAATGAGCCTGTCCCTCGAGGAAGTTAAAAACCAATGCTGCTGGCACAGGAGCCAACTTTGACAACAGTTTTTCTTTTCGGGGCAATTATTTTAGCTTTTTTTTCCCTCCTTCCCATTACAGCTCATCCATGTCCCCACTGGAAATTGCAACTCATCCCACAAACCCAGGGAACTCTTATGGAGTTACTGTGGGGCACAAAGCTCAATTCTAGAACATTCTGATTCACTGCCCTTTATAGACAACGAGATGGAGCACACAGCTCTCCCCCTTTCCAGTCTATAAGCTCTTTGTAAATGAGCAATGAATTAATCCATTCACCAGCCCTGACAAGGAATTCAGCATTACTATCAAAATGTTGAGAGGGAAACTGAGGCACGGATATAGAAAGACTTATTAAATCCAGCTCTTGTGCTGTCCTGCATCCCCCCCTAATCTTTAAAACATCAGAAGCTTCCTTACTCATTAGTGTTAGAGCCCCTCTGGGAAAGCCTGAATGTGCTGACAGCACAAACTACAGGAAAGCCAGTCAATGGGATGACAAAATGTAGGGACAAAAATTAAGTGCTTGATGAAGGTGCAGAAATTACAGTGGGAGACTTGGAAAAGCAAAGGAAGAAGCAGAGGGCAGGGAAGAAGGGAAAGACAGGGATGAAGGCAGAGGGGATGCTCCAAGGTACTCCATGCTGACAATGGAACTTGCATTCAGAGCAGTGACTGATCAGAACAAGTTCCAAAATCTACATGTTTGCAGGGAGGAAAAAAAGCATCTGTGATGAACAGCACGGTCATGACACAATTCCAGACTCCGTCTTTCATTCCCATAGGGCTACAGGGAACACTTTTAAAAAATTTACTGCCATTCCACCTGTCAAGCAACATGACATGCTTTGCAGCTCTGCTCCAGACACACGGTATTAACAGCACTGATCAGTCCTTTCAGTACCTGGAAAATATTTTGCTGTCTTGGATACTGGCAGAACAAACCCCAGCGTGATTTTTTTTGCTTAACAAAATCTACAAGACCTCACGAAGATTTCATATTAAAGAACAAATAAAACGGACAAATCTCTAATTATACGGTATTTGAGCCTCGCTTAAATGTGCTGCAACAGATGAAATGTGTAATTCTCTCAAAGTCACCAGCAGGGAGGAGGAATCTTGGAGGGCAGCTCCTTTTCTGATGGCTGCACACCGCGAGGCTCAGCAGCTGCTCCCAAGGAAGAGCCTTGTTTCCTCGGAGCAGCGCTCGGAGGTGCTGACCACGGAGGTGTAAATACATCTGTCTTTTGCCATTTGCAGTAATACATGCCTCCTCCACTTCTCCCAGCGAGGCAGATGGTCCCTGTCCTGTCGAAATCTTACACTGCACAGACTTCCAGTGCTATGTGTTTGCAGAAATATGAGGGCAGATGTTAAATATGTTAAACACACGCTTTGCCCCCTGGAGGTTTAAGTTAAGGCTGCTGTCTCAATTTGGTCATTTTAGGCATGCCAGGCTTCTTGGATCCTAGGCATTCCTCTTAAATCCCTGCTTTATAAATAACAGCTTTTCATGTTAATTTTGTGTACTTTCATCAAATATTTTGGATGCAGAACAAATGAAGGAAGCTCTCGGCTTACCGTGACAAGGCTACGTGGGCTGTGCTGAAAATTATGATCCTCATTCATGAAAACTCTATTTACACAGCAGGGTATTTCCCATGACTGTTGTTTTCCCCCCTTACATAAGCCTCATTGAGCATTTTAAATTTAATTAGTTTTAAAAATGACATAAAATGGAACAGAGACAGTTTGTGAATAGTATAATTTACCATAAAACTACAAATATGAACGCTCCAAATATGTTTTAGATGTTTAAGAATAAAACATTAAATAAAATACTGCAGACTTATTACAACTGCAATAATTTTAGAAAGGTTTCTTGGCGTTAGGGAAACCTTTGTAAAAAATTTCACATAAAATACAACTGTAAACCAAGAGCTTTTTTCCAAATCCTTCCTCTCACTGTTCCTATTACCTACCTCCCCTGGCAGGCCCTCGGGTGAATTTTTAATTTCTTTCTCTGTCATGTCCCACCTGGTTCTAAGTGTCTAGTGCAGTTTTGGGAGCACACATTTATATTTCTGTCCTTCATGGCCATATTCTTCAAGTCAGGTTTTTGGTATTTCCCCTCTGTGAGGAACTGTGACTCCTGCCCTGTGACAACCTCCCTCTCATCCCACCTCCCCTCCCATCCTCATCCAGGATCACACCTGGATGTGCTTCTAAAAGTCACCTGAGCAGCAGCAAAATTTTTTTCACTCAGCTTAAACTGAGCAGAAAACTAAAAAAAGCAAAAATAAGCAACTGAAATGTGGAGGAAGCTAAACCTCAACATGACCCTCAGACTGTTTCTTCACTGTTTCTTAAGTTCCATTCCCAATTATCTGTGAAGTTCAGGAATTTCTCTGTGCTTGGGGCAGCTGTGTGTCTGTGGCTCACGGCTGGCTCCACGAGCCCCGTGAAATTCCCGTTTCACGGCAAGGCCAAGAGTGGATTTTTGGACAGACACGAAGGGATGCACACGTGCACAGCTCCTGACTCACAGTGCACCCAGCTAGAGGGGATTTTACAGCACGTCCTGAACTCCAGCACAAACACGGGAATTGCACAGGGAGAGAGGGAACAGCCGTGAGCTCTCGCCTCAAAAATAATCCCCAGTTCATGAAACACAAGGGAAAATTCACCTCACGAGCAGGGTTTGAGCAAGAAAGCACTGAAGCAAGGGAGGCAGTGCCTGTGCTTGCCAAAATGCAGGAAAAGGTCAGGAAGCTGTAGGAGTCACAGTTGTTCTGTCCAACCACATGCCATGCTCGGATCTACTTTCCTTAAAAATATAAAAGCCCTCTGAAAACTAATGGATCAGGTTTTTAACTGGAAAATATTCAGGAATTCAAACAAACCAGAAAATGAGAGAGGAAAAATATAATCATCATCCTGTAGATTTAATTACAATAAAAGAATATTTAAAGTTTAGCAAGAGAAAAATGTCAGCTGTTGGACAGTATTAATTAATTTTAAATTGCTATGTTTACGAAGCTCATAAAATCTTACACTATATATATTTAGAGAAGCTTTCCCCAAAAAATACTTTGAAGTGCTTTATCATGGCTCATGAGAAGTACCAAAGTACAGCTGACTCTGGAGTGGAAATCCACCCAGTCCAGAACAGTGCAACAGAGGAAAAAGAAGGTCAAGAAAACAGTGGGATTAAGTTTTGCCTTTCTGCTGAACCTGGCTTACTGCCTTTCTAGCTCTGATGGTCAAAAATCGTTTGTGCTTGAAAAGGTTGGAAATCAAAATAAACAAACTTGGGGGAAAAAGTAAAGCCATATTTTATTCTGATTGAATACAGCTCTGCTTATGTTTCATTCCAGTTCCTGGTGTGAAAATGTCTCCTGACCCACCCAAATGAATATTCCTGAATTTACAGAGGTTTGTTTTCAGGTTATATTTATTTATCTGACATTTTCAGTCTCCTCTTCCTCCCAGCCCTCTTCTGCTGCTATTAAATTACATACACTGAAATTAAAATATAGAACAAAACTAATTCTCACTAATAACACAATGATTTGCACACGAATCACAAAGGCTGAGGAAGGTTTGTGCCACTTACCCTGTGCGTTTGGTGATGGTCCCCAGTGTCATTGGCTGCTTGATCTGAGCAAGAGGCAACACCACAGTCAGACTTGGGAGAGGCAGGAGTCGAGGATTCCCAGGATTGTTGTTTGTGAAGTTATTGTAAGTGTCTTGGCTGTTCAATTTACCTTGATGGGATAGAGATGCAATAAAACACATTAATGGAAATTTTTCTTCATTTATCGTTTCTACATCTGCCTGAAATAAGATAAAAAAGACAAAAACAACCCCAAAAAAACCCATAAACAAGCTGCTGTCGTAATAAAAGAAAAAAAATCTAAAAAAATAATCTTCATTTCAGATAAAGAAAAAATTAAAATGGAAGAAACAATTACTAATTTTACGTATGAGGATAAGGAAAGATTCTTTTCCATGCAAGGGAAATTATTCCTGCTGCTTCTGCTGCTTGCCTGGCAGTTTTGTTCACCGAAAAGTTTTCGAGTTCGATTTGAAGGACAAGCTCTGGATTCCAATTCTCTGTTTAAAAAAAAAGGAGTAGCTGGAAGGGAATTATTTTCCTAAAGTACCACATACAGTGTTGGTAATTGGAAGTCCTGAAAAGGTCGCTTTTGTTGTCTCGACGGATAAAGACATACAGAATAATCATCTGCAGAACCAAGGCTGGAGGGAAATATCAAGTAACTATGTCAAATAAAGCCACGCCAAACTAGATGTAAAAATCCAAAAAGTATCAAAAAAGTAACAAATTTTATATTCATTCAAAAAGACGAAAATGAAACACAGGTACTGAAAAAAAGGAAAGGGAAAACATAACAAAAAAAGCCCTCAACAACCCTAAATTTAGCTGATTTCAAAGAGGTCTGTGCTGGATGGACGCCCAGTTTGGATACGCTTTCTTACTCGCTGTATCACTCTGTAGTCACAACCTTTCATTCTTCAGCTGGAAAAGGAAACTAGCTCCAAATTTCATGGACAGTAAAGAAAGAAATGTGAAGAAACCAAAGAAAGAAGTTAAACAAAAAAAGGGGCCAGTCTGTTTATAGCAGAATCAAAAGTACTTTAAATAGACAAGCAACCATGAATTAAAAGGTTTAGATCATTAACTTGTTTTTCTGTGTTCCTATAATGCTGTGAAACGCTGGCTTTGTTCTTAATCAAAAGGGAACCATATTGGGAATTAGGTTCCTAAACAACCGCTGCATTCTACGCAGATATTATACAAATCCCAGGCCAAATCCATACAATCTGCCTCGAGAGCAGCCACCTTTTTTCAAGGAAGAAAAACAGCACAGCAAAGGGTTTCTCACAGGAAGCTGCCTGAAAAGCTTTAATGGTACTTCAGATGGATTGAAAATAGGAAAAGGAAGGCGGAAAAATCTTAATGAATGTCTCATCATCCTAAAGACACTCAATGCTTCCTTCACCCTTCTTTTAATACTATATAACTGGAAGCTTGGGGGTTTTATTTGGTTTTTTTTTTTTGCAAAGCCCCCAGACCTCTGTGTCTCAGAGAAGCACAACAACAGAAATGATGAAATTACAAAGTGTATTTTGTGATAAGTATCTGGCCTGAGCATCCATCAATACGTTTTAAGAGAAATAGAAAGGCTTTAATGAAGAACAAGCCTATTGAAGTTCCCAGGGAGCAGATTTCATTAATAGCAATTTTCCTGCACCAACTTGGAATACAAAGAAAAAGGAAAAGGAAAAAAAAACCCAGCTCGGTTTTAAATAAGACTGAGATGCAATTAATTTTTTTAAATAGTTTAATAATGCATTTTTGGTGTTGTTTTTTTTTTTTTTTTCAGAAAGGCATATGAATAGTTTTGTGCATTATTGTCTAATTAGTCACTGTTCCTGCAGCCAAGGCCTCTCTGGAAGGGTTCCCCTCTCCCATATTCCCCTGGATCCACATGGGCACAGCAGACACTGACAGGATCTCCTGAGGGGGCTCCAAATGGCTGTGATTTGTTTTCTATTACTCGTTCAGAATCTAATGATTAACTCTGAACTACTGATCCACAGGCGGGGTTGGAACAGCCCCCGCTCCCCTCTCAAGGCACATTTCATGTCTCAGTGCCCTCTGCTCCCAGCTTCATGTGGTGTTCCACATGCAAAGCCTTCAGCTGATTCCATGGATTATTTGCATGAGGAAATGAGGAATTTACAGCCATCATTCCTACACAAGGATGAGCTGCTTTGCTTCCATACAAGTTGAGGACTCCCAGAGTTTAAGGATACTTAGAAAACTGCAGGATTATCTCATCCCTTCAGAGGTTTTTATTAATTGTAGGAACAACATCTTACAAATTCTTGAGTCTTGAGTCTATAGACTCACATATAAGGAAATAATAAACCCCCTCAAAAAGTACTAAATAAAAAAAAAGAATGAAAATGTGTAAAAGATATTCTGAAAGGGACTAAAATATAAGATGATTCTTCTTTGAGAAAGAAACCAAAAAACATCAGGAGGTCAAGCATTTAATTTGTAACTATGTATTTGGAAGTATAGCTAAATCTGATGTATACAAACCTCAATAAAAAATTAACTAAACCAGACCTCAGAACACACAGCACTTCACAGCACAAACATGATAAAAAAATTCTGCTGTGACAAATGGAAAAGCTGTAAATACCAAACATATGTCACAATAACCATTGCCTGCCAACCTGCATTTTCTGCTGCAACAGTCAGTTGCTTCACTGCAGAAATTGTAATTAAAAGTGATACTAGTCAAAAATTAAAAGTTGGAATGCTACAAAGAGGAGAGAAATTATTTTTGACAGGAAAGTTGTTCTTGCAAATCTGACTACAATAGTATTAAGATGGTGGGGACGATTAAGGTTAAAGAAAACCCCCTAATTTTCTGGTGTGCTGCTGTACCCATCCAGGAATCCCAAAAATTACCCTTTCGTTCTTCCAGCCCTTCCAAGTAGGAAACTCCTGCAGCAAACAGGAGTTGTGTGTGCACAGGGCAGTCAGATCGGGCCAGAAGAGCACAAAGAATGCACTCAAGCATCAACATTATTTCTACAGCTCGAGCCGTTGTTGATTCACTGTCAAAGGACAAGCAACAAATAAGCCAAAGTTTAAGTCTGGTAGAAATATCCAGTGTTTTTCATCCAGCAGAATGCTGAACTCGAGTTACCTCCCGACATGTGGACAGTGCATTTAACTGGAAATGGCTGCAGACTGACACAGAGATCTCATCCTACAGACTACCCCAGGAATGCTTTCACTGCAATCAATCATCAGCAGCACAATTCCAGGGCAAACATGTCCCCTCAAGGATCATTTCCAGTGGAGCATCCTGAGCAAGGAGGCACTTTCCCTTGGTAATCACCCAGAGCCCTCAGGACCTCATGCAAGGCATGGGGTCAAGTATTTGTCTTTCCATGGGCTGCCATAGAGGAGATTTTCATATCAGAGCTGTGCATGGGCTACATTAAAACCAGTCTAGGCTGGTGAATCTCTTACTAATTTAACTAAGGGACCTCCAAAAAGCTGGGGATGCCATGGCTCTGGAGTCTGACAAGTTTATTTGTAAGTTCAGCCATACATTGGGCAAACATTGCCTCCTGAGAACCCAATCCATTGGGTTTGGACCTGTTTGCTCAGAGTCTGTGAAACCACCACCATCTCCTCCCCCCAAAACCTGAGCCACTCTTTTCCAGACGTTTTATTCCACGGACGCTCGAAGGAGAAATGGATTAAGCTGAGGATAAAAGTGAAGAAAGCAAACAACAATGGGCTTTGTTGTCAGAGGGAGGGAGCGGCCGGGCCGAGCTGTATTCCCAAAGCAGCCATCACTGACAGACTCACTTCCACCGAGGAAAAAAGGGAGGCCTGCGAGTGCCGGACAAAAGAAATCCCAGCAGACAAAGAAAAAACAAATTAAAAGCACCATTATAAAATACAGATGCTATAAGGAAAATAAACTTCACAAGATTTAGTGGGTTTTGACAAAGCTGGACATCTGTGGAAAAGCCATCAGGAGCAGCTCTCCCAGGTATGGCTGGACAGGCTCGGGATCCCACGGCATCGCTCCCCTCCTCAACCCCTGAGCAAAGACACCCTCAGCTCTCCACAAACCTCAAATGTTAAATCTGTAAGTTACTCTGTAGGCCTGAATATGAGATTAAAACATTTGACCAAATCACACTTTTAAAAGTTTTCAATATGTATTTTTGAGTAAGAAAGTTACATCAAGGGGAAAACCTTCAAGACTTGCAAGCTTCTAACACTGTTCAAAAAGCAATCAATCAACTGAAAGCAATTAACACAGTTACGTGTCCTCTTCTGATCAACTAAGAGCCTTGATGAATTCAGGCCAGATTTCAAATTGGTCAGCGTTTGAGCAGAGCACTTGAGG
The DNA here is from genome assembly GCF_036417665.1 of Passer domesticus. Lineage (NCBI taxonomy): Eukaryota > Metazoa > Chordata > Aves > Passeriformes > Passeridae > Passer > Passer domesticus. The sequence goes on along the minus strand of NC_087492.1, from coordinate 2,042,333 downwards.
GCACTGCTGTCAGAGATCATCTCTGAGGAGAGAGGAGAAACACCCTGATTTTTGGCACTATTAAAGACACAATTAGACATCCAAATGCAGCTTGGCAGGGACATTCCCCAGCCCCAAGGACTGCATTCAGCAGCAATACAGTGTGGCAAAAAGACTTTATAGGATCCTGAAAGAATGGTGTGGAGGAAGCCTCTGTTACTCTGCTCTTCAGTCCAGGCACAGTTCCTCATTAATGCAACCAAATCACTTCTTATCTGATTTCAGCTGAGTTTGAATCTATCAGTACCACAAATCCCATTTGTGCATGGAAACGGAACTCCTAAATCACAGCCAAGCTTCAAACCAAAACCACACCCTCACACCTAAGGGATGCAAACACCAACTTATCAACAAAGTGAAATTAAACCCTTTTACCCGTTACATTTCAGCATGTGTAAGACAGGTCTCCAAGTGCTGCAGGATTTTCTTTGGTGTAAAATGTCAGAGAGCAAAGCAAAGAGGACTTGGCCCAGACAATTTTTTTTCTGGTAGGAAAGTAATGATCAGAAGGATTTTAGCTTCTCTACACACTTTATTTGAAAAACTAAAGTGGTATCAAGCACCTCTCAGCCTTATAATAAAATGCTTCTATGTTGATTTTTTCCATTTTTCTTCCATTACTCCAATACAAAAAGCTTAGTAATGCAGTGTCATTAAAATTCAAACCCTACTTGATTAGCTTTTATATCTTCCAGTATTTAACAGACTCCGTTTCAAAGGGTACCACGAAGTCTACTGACATTAACACTACATATAAACATCTATAATTTGGTAAATAAAAATGCAGTAACTCCGGGCTATGCAATCATGTGGAGGCCAAGTTACAGGAAAATGAACCATGTTTGGCCATTATTTCTGTTTAGTGTAACACTGAGGATTCCTCAGCTACGTTCCCTAATTGTATAATGCAAGGGAAATAAAATCCTCTCTAACTGGTAGGCAAAAAATGGCAGGAAAAACAGAAGTGTCATGGATGTGGTCGTTTATTTTGCTTTGCTTTTTATTCAATACAAAAAGTTTCCCGGATGAGAATGGAAAGCTTCCCAGCTTCAGTTCCAAGACTTTCACCCTCGTTTCTGACCTTTCCTCAGACATGTTCCAGTATAATCTGTAATCTACTACAGTCGGAAGAGGAAACAGCAGCGCCCTGGTGAGAAACGCTGCCTTGTGACCCGAGCAGAGAGCCCAGCGGAAGCAATGCTGGCTCCCGGAGCCCTTGGAAGAGCCTGACAGACAAACTCGGTAACCACCAGCCCTAATTACTGCCAAAGGGGGCTTTTGCTTTCATGTTTTGTTTTATTCAGTCCAACATGTGTTATCTTTCTTTGTAGAATGCTAGACATTTTCCTAGAAAAAGTCAGGAAATGAATTATTTTAGTTAACGATCGCCTCTCAATTGAAGTTACATTGCCATTTCCTTGAATTGTGTCCTATCAAATTTAAACTCATTTCACACCCTAACCCTCAATATTTCCAGTACAATTAGACCCATTAAAGGAGGACTATTATGTCTTAGCTCCTGTACACACATCATGTAGCTACTCAGAGCTAAACCTATCACTAACTTGCTTCCATTGGAATGGATGGGACAAAATAACGCAGCCGGTTGTTTTTGTAACATTTAAATCCGTTTGATACGGAACCTTTGGAAACACAGCTGCACTAAATCTCACGGTCACCCTCAGAAAGCAGAGCTTGCTCTCTGCTTGCATCCAGGCCAGGCATGTGATGGTGACAGCTCCTAAGTCAGGGTGCTCAGCAGAGACACGCAAGTGCCAGCCCAAGTGTCTTGGTCACTGCTGGGACAGTCCCCTGCCCTCTCACCCGAGCTCCTTGAACTTCAGCAACATCCACTCAAAATATGAACATGGCCTCATAACAGTCCCTTCCTCCCTCTGGAGTTTTTCTACTATCTCCAGTTTCAGGAACTTTGTCCCTCAGTTGTGAAGTGTCCCACTCACTGATACCCAATGATCTCCTCTTTGCTCAGCAGAGAAGGAACTCCCACGACCCCTTTGCTGCCTGTGCCTCTACCTGGACAAAGATGCATTTCCTTAGAGAACAACCCCTCCACCACCACACACACAAATCTGGCACAATAATCATCTTTGGGGACTTATTTAACTAAAAATACTGTTTGTGCAGGGCTCAAGTCCATGTATGGGCAAAACTCGAAGTAAACCCAACCAAACTGGTTTGCCAGCTGTTGGCTCCAGGCTCTGTGCAGGCAGCGGCAGCTTCAGCTGGGCTGTTCCAGATGGTGTTACCAGCCAGAACAGCCAATCTGGCCACCCTCTGCTGGGTCCTCTCCAGCAAAGGCCAGGGCCAAGTCCATCCTCGTTGAAACAGATCTTGCACCTTCAGCTCTCCACAGATGGGGACAGTGCAAGGTTAGTTTCTTACAACTACCACAGGTAGAGCTGCACTGCGTGCTGCAAACGAGCACGAAGGAGCAGTGCCATCCTCCCCAGCACGTGGCTGTAAGCCAGCTCTGGGCCAGAGGCTGTGGCTACCACAGCTCTGCACTGGAGTTTGCAAACTCTTGAGAGGACAGGACTCTGAGCTCAGGCTAACACTGCACTAATGAGGTTATCGTGCAGGCAGCCTCCGGGCGCTGCGGAGAGGCTCTGCTGCTCCGAGTTCTTGCACATGGGAATTCTGCTAACACTGCCTGCTGGTGAATGATGAAGCGCTTGAGAAAACAAGAATGCACTATTGCTGCCCCTCGTTGTGTCCATCCATCATAATTCAGATCAGCAGAGATTTCAATTCAAAGCCTTCTTTCAGAACGACTCCGAGATGCTTCAACATTGTAAACTTTGGAAAATTTTGGTGTCTCGGACTTCTCTTCCAAATGATACAGAATAAAATTATCTTTATGAGCTTAATGTTTTTTGTACTGAGACAGCAGAGTCAGAAAAACTCATCCGCTGCTCATAGAAACTGCAGAATGAACTGGGCTGGGAATTTCTGAAGGACATCTCTGTGTGCAAATGTGTTGGGTGAGGAGATAGGGAAAGTTTAATGGCAGCCCCTTACCCAAAGGGTTGAGCTAACTACAATTTATTTAGATTATAAACTACATGTTAATACATCTGTGATTTTTTAATCCTCACCTTTCCATCTCTGCCTTATTTTCCCTCTGGTTGCAACCATAAGAACAAATATTTTAGCATCTGAATTTAATCCCGATTGAATACACGAGATTTATCCCAAGTTATGTGGAAAAAAAAGAAGTGCCTTGAGAACCACTGCATTTGAGAACTTGATAATAATATCCATGGGTAATTATAATAAATGGCTTGTCTGAAACACCCATAGGATAGGAACTGAAGCAATCTGTCCCTCTTGCACCCACCACACACCCCTGGCAGCTCTGCTCTTTTACCCATGACCGTTGAGGATGTTTTCTGGCTCCGTGACAGCATCGTGACTCAGGTCATGAGAAGTGTCAAAGATGCATTTCCTTGAGATGGGAAAAAGCAACTGATTTTAACAGCCCACAAGGGCTAAGCGAAAAAGAATAAGCTCAATCAGCATATTTAAGGGTAAAGATAAACCTTTTAAAAGATAGAAGTATATTTTATTTCTAATCTTAAGGCTTACGTTTCTTTCCATAAAGTGTTTACATTTTTCAGGCTACCAAAGATGCACAGTTGATTAAATGCCTTACTTAAGAATAATAAACTGGAAAAAGAAAAAAGAGGGCAGCAAGGGCAACACCCATTTACTGCATAATCCATCACCAATCATACAGACAGAGAGTCTGATTCAGGCTGCAGACACCAGGGAGCAGCCCTGGATTCCCAGAATACCCACTGCCAGGGGAAGCAGAAGGTGTTTGGGCTTCAACTCAGCATGTCCATCAGATAAAATGATTGTTCCCACCAGCTCTTGCCCCATTCCTTCCCCTCGCTGCTTACTTACACGGAGCTTCACATGCTTTCACCTTCCCTCATGCCAAACCTCCCCTGTCATGCAACACCCTCCATACTTAAACCTCCTCCTTCAGCTGATACAGTCTCTTGAAAAACTCTAGATTCTACTTTCTCACCTTCTCATCCAACATATTACAGGCTTGTATCAGGTGAGCAAAGCTACTTTCTGTCATTTCACTGATGGCAGCTCCCTTGAACCACTTACATTCCTTGACCCACCAACAAATGTCTGGACTGCAGTGTCTCCCCTGTGCCAGTCCACTCTTCTCCTGACCTAATTCCAGCCTTTCCCCTTTGTGCTTTGGCCATGAACCATGCAGAGAATCTTTCCTGCGTCACTCCTTCAGTGACCAACTCTTTTCAGCTGCGCTGTTACTCCAAATCTCAATCCTAGTGACGGTTTTTGTGCTGATCACACTCATTTCAGCTGTACACAAGTGTACCTAACTGCCTGAACTGAGGCACTGAGAAAATGTAAAATCAAGCATGTTCCTTCTCATGGATCATTAATATCGTTATTTATCAATTTCCAATTGGCAACTGCAAAACCTGATCAAAGCACTGCATCAGCTGCAGGATGTCTTACTACTTGCAGTGTGCAAAAAGGAAATGCACTAGCCTATCTTTTATGTACCTGGTCAGCTGGGGAGATTTACAGATAGAAAAATATAGGTTTACTGTAAACTAAGAGGGAGTAATCAAAGGAACAACTGAAATAACCATAGAATTACAAACTGTCATTCAGTAAGTCATTTTCAGATAAACACTTAAAATTCCAGTTACCACTTTGTGGACTCCCTCAGTACCTGACTCTGACACATCAGCACTTGACCCTCTCAAAATTTCCTTCCATTTGAGGTTACCAAGACTGAAATCATCCATCTTGACAGGAAAACTTCAGTGGGACGTTCACATCTGTGGTAATCCCACTCCTCTCTGCCTTCCCCTCTCCCTTCACCTCGTGATCCATCTCTGCCATCACGGTCTCCTGTGCGCTGCCGATTATTTCCCCTCTGTCTGTCTACCCACAACCTCTCCGAAACTGTTTGCTCTGACCACTGCTACAGCATTTGCTGTGCTAAATCACTCAGTCATAGATTTTTACACTCCCTGTTTCCAGAGCTGCAATTCCCTTCTGATATCCGTCTCCTTCAATTTTCAATCTATCTGGAATATTTGAAACTTCTCTTTGAAATATCAATGCAAACATGCCCCAGTCTTCGATCTATGCTGTTTACAAAAACCTGCCTCAGAAACACTTGATGTACAGACACGAACTTCCCTTGTGACAGAATTTATCAGTCTACTTCCCTACTTATCTGAAGGGAACGGATCTTTTCCTTCCACTTCAGAAACTAGCGAAAATACACCACCCACTTCTTTCACTCCACTGATTCTCTACCGATTACAAAAAAAAAAGGGGGAAAAAAAAAGGAGGAGGGGGAAAAGGCAGCTAAAACACAGCAAACACAGCTTCCTTAAACCCAGTAAGCTGCTGGCCGCTTCCCAAACTGGTGATTCCAGCTCTTCCCAGCCTACATGTGGGACCTTCCATCGCCACCACCGGGACTGCTTAAGAACGAAAGAATCACCACAGAATCACACAATGGTCTCTAAAAGTCACTAGCAGAAAATTCCCACCATGTAAATTAATTTGGGTTTTTTTCCTCAACTGCCTTAAAACCGTGAAGCGAAACTTCAAGCGAAGTTGTGAAGAGAATCGCTCAATGCTTCGGGCAGCACAGAGAATGTGAAGGGTTTATATTTGCAAACAAATAAATATTTAAGATGCGCATGCAAGCAGCTCAGTGCCTGTATTAGTGAAAAAGAGAGGGGTTTATCCTCGTCGCCACCATTTGTCCGCGTTACGGCGCTTCCCCGCCAGGTCCCCCCTCAGGGCCGGCCCCGCCTGAGGCGCCATGGCCGGGGAGAGGGCGCCCCCTGCAGGCCGCGGTGGTGAGGCGGGAGCTGAGGGAGCCGGGGCGAAATCGGCGCTAAGAAACGGAGCCGCAAAAGGAATTATTTGAAATTATTTGAAATGACGATTAAATTTAAAAAGAGCCGAGTGTGACGCTGTGGAGAAACACGACAGTGACACAAATAGGAATGTTAAAAGCACGATAAAACAATGCAGCTCGCTCTGCTGTTTCCGCGCAAACTGTTTCTGCCGTGAGACGCTACAAAGAGAAAAATTAAACTTAATAGAGTTTTCCAAGAACCGTTGTCAGCTCGTGTTCACAGCGTTTCGTGAAGGAATTGCCCTCCAGTGCTTTAAGTTATTATACAGTTAATTTTCTTTGAAACTATTTTTGTCTGCCTCTCTCTAAATAGGTGGTTTCTTAAGTGAGTGTTACTTAAAGGAAACCAATCTGTTTTTCAGGAAGGGCTGATGATGTCAGTCCTTTCAACTCTGCTTTCCCATAAGAATTCTTCTAGTAAAAGGAGTTTCACTCTGGGAAATAGTGAAAAGTAACGTGAAAATATGTAAAGCATCTCAGGCTGCATGTTTATCAAACTTCCAGTTTTACGCTTGGATTTTAATCATGTTGCGATTGTGACAAATGAAGGAAAAGCAAGAGAAAACCATTTGGTTTTTAAACTTAGAAAAGATTTTGCAATGAAAAACGTGCCATACTAAAATATTTATAAAGAGAAAAATACAAGCCTGAATGCACTGTATCGAGAACAACATGATTTTTAAATAATTCTAAATTTATATACTCCCTCTCAGCATCGGTATTAAATCTGAAACAGAACCACGGCGTACTATGAACAGTTTTTTTGGCAAATAAATAAATACTTCAATCCCCAATGAAATGCAAGGCAAATTCAGAGAGTATCGTATTATTATGGAATATTTTTAGTAGGTGTAGATGTGTAGCTGTAGATCCAATGTTAACTGACTGGATTATTATTTGTTCTGGTGCTGGAAATTCCTGCAGCCAACAACAGAGAAAACCGAGCGAGCAGAGCTACACAGACTTTATTTCACTTACTGGCCGTGCAAGAATTAATAACATTCTGTAAATTTTAATTTGCAGGATTAAAAAAATTGGAGTTATGTGCAGTTTTCAACTGTCCAAGTAAAGCATTGCATTTTTACAGCTAAATGTTCCTTGTGTCCTGAAGAGAACACGGAGAACTTTGCAACGCCAATGACATTGTTCTGCTTTAACTCCTCATCCTTTAATCCTCACAGCATACCTGCCAGACAGGTAAGGACCATAAACCCAATTTTATACAAGTGAAATGGTCACATAAGGCCATACTTTACCCTAATGTTCACCCCAACAACCAACCGATGTTGTAATAGTCTTATAATAGTAAAAGCCCATAAAAGGATCCCGAGATTAACTCAGATATTCCTGACAACACACTCTGGCAATCCAAGGGAATGACAAAAATACAATCTCGCTGCATTGAGACAGAACAGCCCAAACAAAATCTCTGTCGGCTATAAAAGGTGCAAAGGAAATATCTCTTTATCATCCTGTATTTAACAGTTTACTTCATTCTGCTGGAAAGAACAAAGCCAAACAATGATTCATTTGGAAATGAAATCATCCCTACCCCCAGCAAAGGCTGACATTGTGTGGGTAAACAGTCCTAGGGTGCTCCAACACAATGTAAATAGATTGCCTTGCTACTATATACACAGCAAACAGTTTCATTTCGAGACTAGGAGGAAAAAAACAAGTGAGAAAAATACGACAGAGCCCGAGCTCTGAAAATATTTACAAGAACAAAAGCTAATCACAAGTTACTATCAATAAGTTACAATTGCTATGCAAAAGGGAAGATAAAACAGTGCAGTATTTTGGCCTGAGGAATATCAGCAGAACGATTAAAAGCAGTTTTTTAATGTAAGGTTCACTGAAAATTGGAAAAGATGTAAGAGGAAAATCGTGATGACGTGACTCCACACAGAAAAATCCTGCAGTTTGCCACAATCTCCTCTGAATCAGTCACTTAATCAACACCTTGTCCCAGAGAATGGCTCTCTCCAGGACACGGTCTCTAGCTTTATTTCCATTATAATCATCTGCACTTAGAGGGGTGATTAAGGAACATAACAGTTATTCTTCTTGAAGAAAGCTGCAAAATTAAAGTCATTCCACACGCAGGGAACAGAGATTATTACTGTTGTCACACAGCAGAGAGCTGACAGACAAAATCAGCTGAATAAAATTCACCAAGGGTTGCAGAGCGAGTTAGAAGTACAGCAAAGAATTAAACCCAGAACTGCTCTTTTCTGTTTCGAGTGCTCGTTTACACTTCTGTCACCAGACTGCCTCGACTCCTCCAAACAACAATAATTTAACATTATAATATGGTAAGGAGCTGTTACAATCTGAGTAAACACATCTTAGCTCACAAATTAAAATAATCATCGGTCTCTGACTAATCCTGCTGCCACACACACACACACACACACACAATTCCTCTGCTGAAAGTTGCTCCGAACTTCAGGGGTCTTTTACAAGTTGATGATAAATGGTTTTTTATAAAAAGCTTAGAATAGGGTTCAATATCCTGCCTGCCTTTAGCCAGGGGAACTGAAAGATTACTGAAATGAAAAAGCAGCAATAAAATTACTGAAAATATTACAGTACTTTACCAAATGGACTCTTTCAAACGCAACTATTTTTTTTCTTAATTTTTTTTTAAGGCATCTGTGCTAACTCCTCTACAAATCCCCACAAATTTCTCATGGAAAACGTTCATAGGAAGTTTTGCAAGTTACCAACACACAATCATAGCACGTGTCCAACTTCTGCACTGCGGAAGTGATGAGCACAATCTGGGTGAAGTCCTCCAGAAATCAAAGTCACCTTCCTGCCTTAATTCTCAGCACCCATGTGCAGACTTCCAGTGGAGCTGTTTGTTTAAACAGAGCTCATTTTCAAGCAGTGATGGCTGCACAGAGATCTTGAAAGAAATCTGATTTATTATCTTTCAAGACAGACATCTGCAAACTGAAGCCCCAGAACTCTTGAGACACTCCCCTAAAAGCTGCTGCCTTTCTTTGTGACTCGTCCATGCACGCCTGCCTCCTACCTCCACCACTGAGCATCCTGAAACTGCTGATTCTTCTTTTTAAACAGTGTCAAATCTATTCAAAACTTCAAATGTACCTCAGAGGATGGTAAAGGCAACAACTTACTGCAATTTCCCTTGACAGAAAATAGAACTGGCTGGGTGATAGCCACACAAATTGACAGTTCCTTCCTCTTCTCTCCATGATGTTCACAGTTACAAGTAGTTGGATGTGCCATAGCAAACCTTTGGAGCACTCCCCAGCCTGTTTCAGGCTGAGCTGCTGAACAGAGATGAGAGGAAGTCAAATGGTAGATACAGAACTGTCTCCACAGAGGAAGAAAGCTCAGAGCACGTTTTGGGTGCCTTCCAGTGGCTCCAGGCAGAAGAGGATGGCTCCAGAACAGCCACGCACAAACCTTTGTTCAGAGAAGTCCAAAGAAAGGCAAAAACAGAGAGGGTTGTTCTGAGACAAGTCTGGTTCCCTTTATAATCACCAAGTCATAAAATAGTTCCTTTGATTCAGAAATCCCACAAAGGTTCTCTCTATAGCAGAAAGCCCAGCACATAGTTGGGCTTTCACAAGAGCTCCTAATCCTCCTCATAATTAGGGAAGAGGGACTGTTCCTGGGCATTTTTAATACTCTCAGACTGGAAAAGGGTGCCTACCCCAAACAAACTGCTATTCAAACTTTCACTTCCATGGAACTTGTGACTTACTCTCAACAGAAAGGAGGCACAAGGATGCAGCAAATCCTGATTGCAAACAAAACAGCTTCTAGCACAGACCTCATGAAAGAGGAAGGCTGAAAGAAAAGACAGAACTGAAAAAGCTGTGACATTGATAAGTTTTGAACATTTTTTGAAGCTCCCCTTCACATCCTTCCAGTTTCTCCAAGGCACATCCACCACAGGAACAGCATGGACAGAGCAGTTCTTACAGACTGTTTTACCTTTACACATTATTTGTCACATGTTTCCACACACACCCAAAAAGCAGACACAAATCTGTGCCATCAGCTTCCCACTGCCTTGTTCCCACATTTCTCCTCAAGCAGTATTTACTGTAGATATCCAGATGTGCTTTGTGACCAAGGCAAATGAGCAATGAGAATTTTAGGCAACAAAATTCTTTGAATACAGACCAGTTTACTGACTGTATGCTACATGGAAATAAAACTTGAAGACCCCCAACCTTTCAGTTTTGAGTAGAAATTATTAACACACCTGTGACAGCATCACTTACTTAAAGCAAGCTGCAAAACTAGAACTGTCTTTCCAAAATGTTTCCACCTTGGCGCATTCCTGCATACATAAAGTATTTTTGCACAATATCCACAACATTTTATGAAGTTCATATTCCCCTCATGAGGGAAAGAAAGGAAGAGAGTGGATTTACCATGGAGAGGGGAGCCAGAGGGGCTGCTGGACAGGCCGGGCACGGGGCTGCAGCGCCCGCCCTGCTTCGACGTCAGCTCCTGCTCGATCTCCTCCAGCCCCGCGCTCTTCTGGAAGCGGCTCATGCGATTGACCACCCGTGGGGACATGTGAGTCCTCACACAGGGCTGGCCCCCGTAGGGGTTGATGGGGAAGACGTGGGAAGTGCCTCGGAGTGTGCTGACCACCACCCAGCGGCAGTCGTGGCTGAAGGAGATATCCTGTACCTGGAAAAGAGGCGTGACAGGGGAATGAAGCCAACCTCCAACACAGGGGTCATGTCTCAAACACAAATCTGAACTGGAAATGGGGAAAAAAAACCCTCACATCAGGCAATAAATTGAATTTTGGTGCATTTATCAATGAATTTAGTATTTAATATACACACTGTAATTCACAGTTCCAAACTTTTTAAAATATTCTGAGATTGTGACAACAAACCTTGCTGCAAAGTGCTGCAGAAAGCCACAAGATCTTGATGTAGTTCTCAAACAGAATTTTGTTCTAAAAAGAGCTGGGAAATTGTTTCAATTACATGTTTTGGATTTGCTTGTTTAATCTTCAGAGATTGCTCAAAAACGGGAAAAGGGAGGGATGAGAAGAAAAGAGAGAGATCTCACCACTGGGCCTGATTTTGAAAAATACTGGCACAAGTCTTATTTTAGCTTAAAATGGTCAGTTTTGAAGCAAATATAAAAATATAGTTAAACATTTTCCACTACGGTTACTCCTTGCATAGATCTCAGATACGAAGTCCAGAAGGATTTAATTCTCTTTCAAGTGTGCTTTACACAACGCTTTGATGGAAAGCAAATTCTTGTTCCTGGAGGAATGCTTTAAAAGAGAGATTAAAGTTTGTTTCCAAGCCCGTCCTGGCAGACAACTCAAGAAAACAAGTAGTCGAAGTTAAAATGATTTATCATAGAGAAAAAAGTCCTGAAACAATTCTTCCAAAAATGTTTTTAAAGGTAAAAGCTGACTAAAAGGAACCATGGACACAAGTGGGATTTACCACGGCAAACAAACATATAGATGAAGGATTAGTTTTCATTATATTATTAAACAGCAAAAACTAAATAAAATTCTTTAAGATTTTAGTTTTACAATGCACTAGGTACTCAAATTGGAGTAAACACTGATAAAATCTTGACAAATATTCCAGAAATGCACTCCAGCTATTCCAGACAAAAGCAGCAAAGTATTCATCGAAGTGCAAGTTTCCAACTGAGCCTGAAGCCTTGGAGATAAAAAAGGATTAAAGTCTGGTGACTTGTGACAAGATATTTGATTGACAGACTGTCACTACACAAAATGCTTCATCAACATTACAGAGATCAACTAAAAGCAGCGGCACACACCTGCTCCTTTCAGTCCTGGTGACATCCCCAAAGGAGCTGCCACCGAGGCAGCTCAGCCAGCTCCCAACCTGACAGCTCTGGCACCTCCAGGATCCGGTCTGAAACACCTACAGTGCAGCACTGAGAGCTCCGAGCTTGCTTACAAAGTGTTTCACCTTAACAGATTGCTTAGAAGGGATTAGAGACCCCACAGGGATTAATAAGGGCTCCAAAAAAAAACCCCAAAGGCTGTGGAGTCAGGGAAAACGATGGAGAATTTCAGTACTTGCTGTTAAAGTGGCAAATTCTCCTGGTCAAAAGCAAACATATGAACTGTGTAGAAACTGCCACTCTCAGTTACAACAGAACCATGAGATGACAGAGAAAAAATTCCATCTCACTGTAGCATGCAACAAAACTGTGTGTTTCTACTTTAGTACTCAGTTTCCAGTTGGCACCCTGAGGGTTGTGTTCTTTCAAAAACTACCCACAACAGCCATGGCAAATGACAACCCCAGCCAAGAAACTGGGAAACAATCACTACAGGATGTTTTTTTTTTCCTCAGTGTAAACATTACACAGAAAAAAAAGTATTCCTGATCTACAGGAAGAAAGCGTGGAACTCCATAATCCCAAATGCTCTCTTTAAAAAAGCACTCACAAACACTGGCTGCAGTGGCCATGGCTGCCTAAAACATGGCTAAATCCACAAAGGCAGAAGGGTTCTAATGCTCAGGAATAACCTGGAAAAAAGCATTGACAGAAGAGTGTGCAATGAATTAAGATTTACAGGAACAGAGCCATGAAACCCTGCTCAGCAGTGGCAAAGAGCATTTGGGAAGCTGCTGCTGCACGTGATTCACCTATTGCTCACTGGTCTCCAGCACGGCCTTGTTTGTCTTTCACAGATTCAGGAGGAGCAGCAGAACCACAGGCACCCCAAGGAGGTGATGCAGAGAATATTTCCAATTCCAAGGCATGAACTGAACACGCTCACAGCAAACCAGCACAAACCCATCCGTGCAACACAAAGGAGCCCGTGACTCCCCAGGAGAACTGGAAGAGGGCATGGACCAGGCTGAAAGGACAATGCTCATCGTGGCAGTCTCAGAAACAGCTTCAAAACTCAGCTGTGTCCATGAATAAAGCCCTATAAATTATGGCCTGGGCCGTGCTGTTCCCCACCACGTTCCTGTACATTATGCTGAGTTCTCGACTGCTCGGAGTATAAACAAACTGCACAGTGGCCCATTAGTGGTTTTCAAGTTTATGCTAAGCGTTGCAGTTTATTGCTGTTCTTTGGGTTAATGTACTATTATTTCATGTATTTATAATATATTTCTGGATTTGTTGTTAATTATGATGTAATGTTTAGATACCAAAGATCAATCAAGACCCCATAGTGTTTACAGATATATGTTAATAAAGTACAAAGTACACCAAATCTCTCACGATGCAAAGTTTATTCTATAGCTCAAGGTCAATGTCACATTTAATACTCACGTCTGTATTTTAAAATTTTATCTATCCTCTTCTGTCTGGACCAGTAAAGGGAGTTACAGACCTGAGATTTTGTTAATTTAGGAACCCCTAAGATGTTTTCAAATTCTTTTCAGTCCCAGACTCTCCAGCTTTCTTGCAGGCTCCCTTCAGGTAGTGGAAGGCCACAAATGCACCACTCCAAAGCCTCCTCTTTTCCAGGCTGAACAATCCCAATTCTCTTAGCCTTTCCTCATATGAGAGGGGCTCCAGCCCTCTGAACATTTTGGTGGCCTCCTCTGGACTTCCTCCAAAAGGTCAATGTGCTTCCTGTCTTCTCCTGTTTCCCTCCAATTACTCTTCTGTGCTTCTTTATAACTTCCACTTCTCTATTTCCCCGTGCTTTGAACATTATGATGTAAAATCCTCCAGAAAACTGAATTAAAATGTAGCTACCACTCAGAGCCTGCCCTGAATGACACAGTCAGGTAATTTAATACAGAGAGTCCTCCAAGGACATGGCACATGTCAACAGCTTCTCTGAGGATCAGCTTTCAATACTGTACAGCTCAAAAAATAATTTCTGATATTACAGAATCACAGGATGGCTTGGTTGGGTTGGAAGGGCCACGGAGCTCATCTGGTCCAACCCCCCTGCTCAAACAGGGTGAGCCCAGAGCACCTGGCACAGGACTGTGTCCAGGTAATTCACGTAACAGAAAGCCAACCTCACAATGCTGAACCTTGGATTTGAGTAACAATGATCAGAAATAAACCACATTTTAATCTTCCTAGCACTCTTTTTTTCCTTCCTACAACCCCTCTGTCAGTCGTGTGGAGTTATACCAGGTGCAATCTGTATATTCTTGTGCATTTTACTGCATTTAATTAAACCTGGAGAGTGGGACCAGCAGTGCTGCAACAGGAACGTGACCTGTTCATGATCACTGTGCTGTGTCACTGAGAAAAAACACCCTGATTTGAAGCACAGGACTCAAGTATTGAATTATGCTGTGCAGGGAGATGGCAGAAAGAAAAAACCAGTATCATTAAGCAATGAGAAAGAGCAGCAGTCCCGAGGAGGTAAGGGTCAAAATAAATTAGAAAACTGGTCTGTATGTGAATTTTTTTGGCTGAGAAAATTAAGGAAATGATGTAGCAACAAACATAAATGAAAAAATAATAAAATCATGGTCTACACAATATGATTTATCAGACCCACGCAGACCCAACTGTGTCTCCCCATGTCCTCAACACTGATTTCAGCTGTGTAAAAGCAAGGGCAGAATGTGGGCACAGTGAGAGATTCACGTGGGGCCTTTAAGCAGAGCTGAGCTCTGTACCAATAACTGAGCTGCAAATGCCACTGCTCAGGGCTCCATCTCCCCAGGGCAGCCAAGCTACATCTGATTGCAGCAGCTTCTTCTTGTCAGCTCTCATCTGCACTGATCAACTTCCCCAAACCAATCCTGATTATTTCAAGCCCATCCCCAGCTTCTTTCCTAGAAATAAGAAAGTCTTCCTAGTCTTACAGAGTCTATTTCAATATCCAACTATGAGCATGTCACAGACAGGAAGGAATTCCTCGTGGCCAGGGAGATTCACATCCAATATCTGGAAGCTGTTCCAATGTGTCACTACCTGGGCACGGGGTGTGACACAACCTTGAGCAGTGTCTGTGGAACCACATCACTGAAACATCTGTGCATTCCCTGGAAAAGCATCACATCAGCGTGCAGCCAGGCTGGAATGTTTTTATCATTCCCTGTTTACCTTCTCCCACTGAAGTCAGTTCTAGCTGCAGTTTGGGAGTGGGAATAACAAAAGTCTGAGAGAGTAAAGGATTACAGAGGAGCTGGCCAGCAGCCAGCTGATGCTATCGTGCCGTTTATTTGTCCTAGGCTGAGATAATGCTGTTTTCAGGGATTTTGTTTTTGCTGTTTACAATTTCAGATCAAAGAGAAAGGATCATCAGGTGACAGGCTAACTTTCATCTGCAAGTAAATGAGCTTCCTCAGTTCAGAACATGCTATGCCTTCATTAAAAACCTTCCAGAATGCTCCTGGATAAAAATATGAGTGCAGTAAGTGTTGCCTCACAACACAAGAGCTGGAGGACAAGAAAATGTGTCCTTAACCAAAATGTGCAGGACATACACGTGGACATTTCTCCTCTTTGCAGCTGAACTGTGCAAGCACAGGTCCTCTGAGAGGTTCAGCTCTCTCTGACTCAGTAAAATAATCAGCCCTTGCAATGGACCTTCCTGGAGTTACTCAGTGATGCTCTTTGTCCTCTTAAGGGAGAAAAATATAAAATCTAGAGCACAAGTGGCACTCAAAGGCTACAAGATCTCAGTCTGGTACAACCAAACAGGGACTTCTGTCTGTGTCTGCAGAACAGTGACTTTGAAGGCTGTGACCTTGGGACTCAGTGAATGATCTGAGCACTTCACATTCTGCCATGGTCATTGTCTTCACAATTCCCTTCTGAGGCAGAGGTCCACATTCCATCCCACCCCATCTTCTTCTGAGCCACAAAAGGGAGATTTTGGGAAAAGTGGGGTGAAGCTGTCAGCCAAAATCTCACATAGAAAAGCAGAGCTGATTTCAGCAGGGACATTAAAATCCCACATACAGCATGGCCATAATGATGATGGTTAAACAATTTATAATGGGCACTAGCTAAACAAATTCTGACACTGATAATCACTCATGTCCATCAACACAAATTAGAACTTTTTATAGCTCCAGTACAGAAGGTGACCTTTAAGACCATTGGCCTTGATTCACAGTTAGTTTTTAAAACAGGGGGGAAAAAAAAGAAAAAAGGAAAAAGGTCTGGTAGCAAATGTATAAATACTGTTCTAACCAGACAGGAGGCACAGAGGCTCCCAGTGTGGGCTGCACTGAGAGTTTTACATTGAGCAGTCTCCAAAATTCTCTAATGCTCCTCATACATGAAATTCACAAAACAAAAGAGCAGCACCAGCAAACTCTCCTCTCATTGAACAGCAAGAAGTGCTGTTATTCCAAAAGAAAAAAGTAAACCAATCCCTCAAATTACATAAATATTTTAAACTATGTGTGTTGAGAATCACAGGTACCAATGCAGTATTGTTTAATTATCCAGGGAGCTGTGAAATCCACCAACACACCTCAGACTGGCTAGAATTTTCTCTATTTTATGCCATTCCAAAAGCTATACTGTTCACATCCCAAATGAAAACTGTGTGGCAAACTAGGAAAAAATTTTACTATGTTGATTCTGAGAATTTTAATGCAATGCTTTCACAGAGATGCTAATACTATATCCCAAAAAAACATGTATCAATAAGGGTTCCTTCTCTAAAACATGTTCTGTTTGGTTTCCAATGTGTGCCTTGAAAACAAATTTATCAGCTGTAAAAACCAGAAGAACATCTTTGTTCCCCATGACTGAAGTCCTGTGCTTTGGGTTTCAATATTGAGTCTTTGTATGAAGGGAGAACAAAAATAACTCTAAAACATTAAACACCTTATAGAACATGCCCAAGTAGATGGCAGAGTATGTGCATACACACAGATCTCACTGCTCTTTGTAATATTTATAAAAACTACTTGTTAGTACTATATATATTATCCCAAATGAACAGTTTTTCCTAATTTCCTCTCACTTTCCAGACTGGTTATTCCTTCTTATAGTGAACTATTGCCTGTAACAGCAATTCTGCTTTTCCAGAATGGTAGCAGGAAAGCTTTAGAATATTTAAACTCCCAGAAATGCAAATTCACCCAGCTCAAAACTTGATCAACCACTGCTACATTCAGTAAATCTTTCACATTCCACTTGTTATGGTGAGAAACTTGAAAGAAACTGCTCAACTCCGGGGGAAAAAAAAGGTTTGAAGGAACTGTAATCAGGTACCAGAAGCAGGGAGCTCCCCGTGCCAGGGTGATAATGACAGAGCCCCAGGCTGTCCCTGTCACAGTGCTTTACATCTGCCAGGCTGTCACAAGCCTGTGCTTCCCGTGTGTAATTGCATCAGCAAGTGCAACACTCATTTCTTACCCTGTGGTGCCATTTTTATTCTGTGTTTAAAGCAGGTTCCTCAGCAGTTCCTCAGTGCTCCAAAGGTGAGGCTCTGCTGTGAAGGACTCCAGCAGAACTCGCTGCTGCACAGCCACAGCCCTGCCAGTGAGAGCAGATCCCTTTTCCCCACCTCACAGCAAATCACTTCACTGAGCATTGCTTAAAATACAATTCCAGACTTCTCCACCCTTGGACAACATCCTAACTCAGCCCTGCATCTCTGAGAGGGGGATTTTTCAACAGGGAAGTTAAACAGGGGAGTCTCTGCAGGTTCCCCCACTGTGCTAAGAAAAGTTAATCACAGCCTTTTGATTAACTCTTCCTTTCAACTCTTTAATTGTCTGTCTGTGGCTTTTACCACCAGAGCCAGGCAAACGCTGACAGTTCCTTCACGGGCACGAGACAAATGTTGAACATGTTACATGAGAAAAGGTTAAGTGCAAACACAGCCAATAATCGGGGCTCTTTGGAGGCAGTGCCAGATCTGAATAAATCTGACAGCACCTCATTGCAAAGGGCAAGAATTTATTATTGTCCAGGTTAAACGCTCTGCTCTTATCCCTTCTGTGGCTGGAGCACAAGAAAGGCTCTTTGTGTGCTGAAACAAACATTAAAGTGCCAACATACACAGAATGTATAAGGTGTCTGGGGATTATTCTTCAGCAAAGAGTTTCACTTACTTTGGCTTCGGTCTCTCCCCTGTGAAGTGTGTACAAGTGATGGACGGCACTTTGTGATGATGACCAAGGATGTGTCAGGATTTGGAAAACATGGAAATCATGGCCTAATGTGTCGGTGGTGACCAGCAACATCCCTGGGGAGCAAAAGAAAAAAAAGAAACACAAAAGCGTAAAAGATTAATCGCGGCAAAAGAAGAGGCTTAAAGTGTCTGTCTAAAGAACACTGAGTGTGGCTTACATTTGGGGTTTGGAAACAGAAGAAAACACAGAAAATTACTGAACTGAAAGGGATTCACCTCATAAAAATGAATCAGGACTTCAACTGAAATCATATTCACAGTACTACGACTTAAGTATTAATGTATTAAGATAGTATTACAACACAAATCTATAAAAACATCTGAAAAATCTGAATATTCCAACAAATTTGAGAACTGTGTGGCCAATATAAAGCATTGAAGTGATGAATGTTACAGCAAAACCCCAAAATGCTCTTCCCTGGGCAAGAGCCAGTCTCAAAAAGATTGATGTCTCCACAATAACAATTTTTGGAAGAAGAGATCATCGAAATCCAGCCAAAACAGCCCATACCAAAACAATCCTGAAGAAGCATCTTCCTTATAAAGAATCTCTCTAATTTATTGGGGAAAAGCAGAGTTGAGAGCTTTCAAATGAAACACTAAAGGAGGTGCCAGGTTCATTGAAAACAGGTCACTGGTGGAGGTACTGAAATGATTCAATTAGATCAGCAGAACCACAGTAACCTACATTTGCTATTTACTTTTTTTTATCCCACAATGTCTAAGCCTACAACCCAGTTTTAAACATTTACAAAGATACTTGAAGTCAATTTGCCATACATTTACACCAATTTATACAAAAAAATTAAGTATTTTTGTGCATACAAGGAAATTACAGCATCATGGCAGAACTCAGGATTACAGTAACAAACTGCAGATTTTTTTTCTGTTATTAATGAAATTTAACAGGTTATCACCCAAAGTAACCCTCAGACGTTTAGTTAACATCAAGTACAAAGTGATTTTAGCAGTTTAATAGTGACATTCTAAATAATTTTCAAGATTCCCATCTATTAAAGAAAAAACAGAATTCCACTCAGGTCTGTTGCAACATTTCTCCACATAAAGCACAACTGAAATCTTTTACCCTGCAAGGAGAACTCAGTCCCCATGTTTTACATGTCACTTATCCAGAGGATAAATATCTTATTTCTGTCATAAATGAGTGTCCATTGCCTTCATTTATTTACAGGTGATACCAGAAATTGCTTTTCCCTCAGCTGCCCCAGATACCAACAGCACACATTTGAAACCTCTCACATGTTACCACTGATTTCCTACTTTAGAACACTTGGAAAAATTTAGTATTAAACTGAAAAAAGTGTGCAAAGAAGCAGAGTAGAAATTCATGTTACCACTGATTTCCTACTTTACAACACTTGAAAAAATTCAGTATTAAGCTGAAAAAAGTGTGCAAAGCAGCAGAGTAAAAATTCATGTTACCACTGATTTCCTACTTTAGAACACTTGGAAAAATTTAGTATTAAACTGAAAAAAGTGTGCAAAGCAGCAGAGTAAAAAATTAAGTGTGATTAGCTTTGCTATGGGACACCATTTCATCACTAGCTTGGTATCTGAGAGTTTTCCCTCCATGGCAATCGCAATCCAAGAGATTGAGTCCTTTAGGCCCAGACACAAAAATTTCTGTCTTTTCTTCCTAGTCCTTTAGGCCAGAAAGAAAAATTTCTTTGGCCACAGAAGCCGAAGGCTTGGCCACGTGGGTCCAGTGTCCTGAAACCCCTCGCAGGGTGCACCCTCAGAGCCTGTGTGGCACCAACAGGGCACCTCCAAAACCTCTGAAAGGAGCATCCTGTGAGGGCAAACACGCACTTCCAAGGCGCTGAGGCCCACCAGCAGCAAGGTACAAATTCCAAACTGCTCTCGGAGACAAAACTGCCTCCAAGCTTCCCCTCAGCTTGACCACTGAGGCTGGCAGGGCCCGGCCACCCACGCTGCACCCAGGCATTTCCTGCAGCTCGCACAAACGCACCATCTCACATCTGAGCTCAGCAAGATTCCCTCCAGCAGACACACTTTTACTGCTCCCGGCTGTTCCTCCGGGCCCGGGTGTTAGAAATGAAAGGGAGTTTGTTATGGAGCTGAGAAATCCGGGAGAGCACTGGGGTATTATGTTTGGGCGGTAAGGCATGTGAGCTGAGGTTGGTCTGGATGTTAATGTTGGCTTAACTGGCAATTTCCTTGATTTGTAGTGACTGTGTTGATAGGAAATACAGCTCAAGTTGCTCCGGTGCAAGGCAGCCAAGCCTTTCGTGTGGGATTATGCACACAATTTGCATTAATTCTGTTCTGCAACATCACAAACTACACTTCCCTTCTAGTGAAGTGTGCGGTCCTCAATAATATATAGCATTTCCAGCAGAGAAAGCTGGAAGCAAAGAGGGGTTTGTGTGCTGGAATGAGGCTGCTGCTGTTACTGGAGAGAGGATATTCCAAAAGATCTAATTCAACCCAGTAGGAATTCATCTTCTCCATTCCCATGTCTGTCTCTCCTCAGGCATTAGACAGCTTTATACAGACATGGAGGTGCTTTGGGTCCTTTTGTGCTCTCTCTTATTCCCGATGGAAAGGACCTTCGGAGAAGGAGAAGCTGGAGGAGATGGATCCATAAGACTTCTCTGAATACTGAGCAGACAAGCTCTGCAAACAGACGTTTTTGCCTGCCCCAAGGCTTGAGAAGTCTTTTAAAAACACAGACCCAGGGCTGAGCACACCCAGAGATCCCAGCAGAGCGTTCTTCCTGTGGATCCCAGCACACGGCACAGTGCACTCAAAATGGTAAAAAACCCTAAATCTGCCAAAAATCTACCTGGAACTGGAGACAAAACGCTGTGTAAGATCCCCAGGCAGTGAAAACACAGGATCACCATCCCTGTTGTCCATGCAATCCATGGGTGCTCAGCTCAGCGGGATCTGGTTTCAGCGCTGCCGAGAGCCGCAGGTGTCTGCGGGCAGCACAGGGAGGGTATCACCCCCTGCTCCTCACAGGCTTCTCCCAACCCTACAAGGCTCTCTTCAGGCAGAGCAGGGCTCACTTTGTGCCAAAACCTGTGGCACACAAGCCCTCAGAACCCATGGTGGTCCCTGTTTGTTCCTTTGGTGCCACCCTGGATCCCAACCCGTCCACCTGCAGCTCTGAGCAGTTCCAGATGATGCTCCCAGCTCTTGCTTCCATGTGTGCTTTGCCTTTGGGTTCTCTGGGCTTGGTTTGGGGTTTCTTTTCTCTGTTTTTGCTAACTTGAAGGACTACAGAGGTGAAAGATAATACATTTGTGGCTGGAAAGGAATTAACTTAGAAAGATGAGTGGTATCTGATTTGGCAATTTGTGTCTAATCTAAACTCCTGCTGCCTGTCCCATTTGGAATAAATGCATTTATTAGATGAAAGCTCAGGGAAAACAGGCCCTTCACTTGTATTAGAGACTCTTTTTCAGTAAGTTAAAGGAGGCCCTTTCACACCCACATTTGCATTTGAAGTACAAATATATTCTGGCAGGACTTGTATCAACACGGAGGTCCCAAGCACAACACCACAGATGGGAAAGAACGAGTATTTATAAAACAGCATTTTGAAATCTCTTCCTCGCCCCTGTTATTCAAACAATAAATCACCCATGTTTCAGAACACTGGGCTGGGGTTTGTGGTGGGATTTTCCAGCTCTCATTACTTCACACTGAAGAATCCCAGTTTTCCATTATCACAGCTCAGCCATTTTGTTTCTGTCTCCACGTCCCTGCAGCATCCCAGCAGGAATTCCTAATCCCAGCGGAGAAACACGAACCAGAATCCTGGTCCTACCTCACTTTCACTTTCAAGTGCAGGAAACTTCAACTCAAGCTTCTTAAGAGGCCCTGGGACAATTTTCCCAAAAAGTTGTTTAGACGGAAATGCAGGTTAAAGCCGTGCTAAGTTCAGTCTGAATGTTTTCTCTGATGAGGGACTTTATGGGTGAATAATCAGAGATGAAGAGTGAATAATTCTTGAGGATTTCCTGCTTATTTTTCCAACTGGCATTAATCCCTGTTTAACAGATAACAGCTGAAATCCATTGGAAGTCTTGCATACACAGGACCCAGTGGAAATTTATGTGTAAACCAGACTTCATTTAGTATACATCTCATTGCAAAAATTCTGATTTTGCTTATCCACAGTACGAGGGTGCAGCCAGATTAAATTAATGACTGCTTTACTGTGTGGTTGTTTTAAATCCACAGAGATGACTAAAATCCAGTTTCAAAGGAACAGATATCCTAGACGGGGGAAAAAAAAATTAGCAAAGCTTTGTTTTACCTGCCCTAATTTACAGCTTCCTACTTTTCCTGCATTCTGTTTGGGGAAACAATCAGCTTCTTTCAGGACAGAAATAAAAACACAAGGAATATACGCATAAAAGGAAAAACTAGTACAGATGTAGACTGTGGGTTAAGAGCTATTTATGCAGTATCAGAAGACTAAACCAGACTCTGGCCTGGCCATAAACTAAGCCCACGCCCTAAATGAGGTGCCAAGCCACAAAAAGCATTTGCGTCAACTGGGAATACAAGGAAAAGAAGGACTTCTAATTATAGGGCCTGGAAGCGGAAGCCGGGAGCGATGGGAGCTGAGGCTGCGCCGTGTTTATCTGAGAGCTTCCTCCCCTCTGCCTCACCAGCCTTGGAGCTGTGATGGGACACCGAGTTCTCAGCCCCGGGGAAAATTAGAGAGTGCTGGGCAGCCCCACCACATCCTATTTATAACACCTCCCTAATTGCAGAGCTGTTGATTGCGTGCATATAAATGAGGTCTGCATGGTTTGGAGCTTCACCAGGAGCTTCCCTTCAGTTTTCTGAGGGTTTTCCACCTCCCCAAGCTGTGTCACTCTGCCAGAGCTCACTGAAGGACTCGACACCTTCAAGCTGTGTTGGATTTCTTTTCAAAACACCAAGGGCACAAGTGCTGGGAATCAGGCACACATCTGTGTGGAGGAAATGTGGATCCATGGATGGACTGGATTTAGGAATGCAACCCTCAGATTTCCATGCCCAGCCACGGAGAGACCAGTCCAGCCACTGCACCAACTCACTGCCTGTCCCAAAAGTGATTAAAAATATGAACCTCTCACACTTCAGTTTGGAAATGTGAACTTGGATCCCACACAAGGTTGGTACTGAGCTTTGGAGGTTCCCAAATTACAGGCTCAGAGCACTCAGGGGAACCACAGGGACTTAGAGCTGCTCCTGGCTCAGTCCATGTGGATTTCTCCTGGCATTGCCACCTTCCACAGGCTCACTGGGACAGGATTCCTGTTCCACTGAGCTCCCTGGGCTCAGCAATTGCATTCATGTCACAAAGTTTATATGGCCCATGGTTTTCTGAGGCATCTGGCCCGACCCAGGAACAGCAGCTTTATTTATACCCACTCAGCCCCTCTCCCAGGCAAGTGAAAATACAGCCAAACATCAGAGCAAATCAATCCCTGCCTACTCCCAAGTGGATCATGTGCTGCAGGTTACAAAACTGGGTCTCAAGAAACCTTAACTAAATAATGAAATTCTGATTTTAGCAAAATTCACCGCAAAATAAACGCAAGCACGTAAAGATTTAATGTAAATATTTTACAAATCCTGAGAAGTCAAAATAAAGAGAAGCAAAATAAAATATTATTTTGTGAATAAATAACTCCCTATGACTCTTGCAACTCCTAAAATAATCCATGGCTACAGCTCTTCCTTCACAACCAACCCAAAATGCAATTCTTGATCAACCCAAAATGCAATTCTTGATCAAGCCATCAATCATCAAGGATTCCTCCTTCTGGTGACATGAGACACAGGGACACAACATTTATAACTGCAACTCATCAAGCTCCCTTATTTCAATGTATTTGTCTTCCAAGGCAATAATTCAAGTTGAAAACCAGAAGAAAATGAACAGAAAAACTGAAGTATTATTCTGTCATTAAATAATTACAGCTTGATTTACTCTCCAGAAGTGTTTTCCTGACCACTTTTTCTCATCAATGGGAAAAAACTTGTGCAGAGATGTTCCAATTTCACCCTCTTTAACTATTAACTCAAGGCCACCGTCACGTTTCAATATAGAACATTAAAATAATCAGAGCAATTTCAGGTCTGTTAAAGGTGCAGTCAGGCATCCCAAAGGGGACACAGTTTAATCTGTTTTACTGCTGGCCCAACATTAATTTTCTTGTTATTAATGGGTGGAAAATCACTTTTGTAGCCAAGGAAGCGTAATTATTTTAAATTTTCAATGTCTTGCACTTCACAGCTCTCAGCTGCCAAGCTGGCAGGAGCAACACTTCTGGAAAGCAGATCATTTATTTACCATATTTAAAAGAAAAAAAGAAACCCAGGTATTTATGAACAACACCATTTTTTAGCTGTTTACTAATTGAGAATCTTATTTGAAAACTTTCCTTTTTGACACTAAAATTGGAATGTACCTGCCCCATCCCATTGATTTAAAAGCTGCTCCTACTCCCAAGCTGAGTGTGGATTTAGCTATAGCTACAGAAGTGTCTAATTACTAATTACTAATTACTAACTCATTTTCAGTTTGTTTTAAGGGCTTTTATTGAAAATATTGTGTCTTTTGCTCCCTCTAGAAGGGTGAGAAGCCAGGATCGGGTCCTGCAGCTGGAAAATCCCTCTATGCTGCATTTGAGTGGAGAAAAAAGCTTTTATTGGGAAAAGCTGTCCCAGGAGAAGACCACCAGGAAGCTTAGGTAACAAAATGTCCTTTTCAGAGGCTCTAAGGCTACTCACTTGCCTTAACAAATTGGAAGGCAAAGCAGAAGCCCTAAAAAATCCAAGGGGATAATTCTCGTCTTTCCTGGCTGCCCACAGGGTTTGTTGTACATATAGTTCTTGGCAGTGCAGCCTGACAGGGAAACGAGGCACAAACCTTCCAAAAACAGGAGTGAATGATTTAAACAACCCTTGAACAGACATGAAAATTCCTACATTTAACTTGCCTCCCAAACCAGATACGGGGATGGAGATGTTTGTATGGATGCTCCTGGAAATCCCACCTGGAGCCCTGGAGGCCAAGTCCAGCTCAGGCTCTGCACTGACCATGGCAGGAATTCCCACAGGAATTTGGATCCCAGCACAATCCCCTGCTCTGGTGGGCTCAGAAGCTCAGCCCAGCTTCCAAAATAATTCATTATTGGTCTGCATCACTCGAAGCTCCCATGGAAAGTGGAACTCCAGAAGAAGAGCAGCAGTGTCCACATGAAAATGTCCTGGTGTCCTCCAACACCAGACTCAACACTTGAACACCAGGACTCCAGAATTATTGATCATATCTGAAATTTAGGGCTGATTTCTCTACGCTTTATTTCATCTATAAATTGTGAAAACAACATCTCTCCAGGTTTTCATGTTCCACTTATTCCCACACTGCATCCTCGAGGCCTTGTGCCCCAAACACACCTTCCTTGGGGAGCCCAGAGGAGCTGGCCCTTCCTCCCCTCTGCAGGGGCAGCAGGAAGAAACTTCATGGGCTAAAAGAACAGACTGTCCTCTGGCTGTGGAGAACTTGCCCAAGTGCAGACAACAGTGTATTCAGCAACGCAGCTTTAGCACAAATAAAACATCTATACTTTGCTTTTAATTGTGGTGAAGTGAAGACAACTGAAATCAAGCTGCAGCCCAGTGGACTTTAAAATTACTCTCAAAAGCACAAATAACAATTCCTGTGGTATGGAGAGATGTGGGTCATTTATACACAAGTTGGTTTTCATTATCAAAGCTGATAAAAGCCTTTGTACCTCTGATCTGCCCAAATGAAGGGAGGATTCTGCTTGTTTTTAACACAATAAAAACCTATAAAGGGATCCTCCCAAAACCTGTGCAGTTCCTGTGCTGAGACACGATGGGATTAAGGGGTTTATCAGCCCCACAAAGTAAAATTCCCAGTGAATCAGGGCAGGGCTCCCTGTTTGCCTCCCCAGCACAGCTCTGTGTGCTGGTCACTGCCTGGAATCAGGAGTAAAGTGGGGTTTCAGAGCAAACAGCCATGACAGAATCAAAAGGCACCTCTTGTTTTGTTCTCTGTAATGAGCTCAGCCTGATTGCCAACGACCACTGGAGAATGAGCTGGGATGATGCTGCAGCCCTGGCTTCAAACAAAATCCTGCCTTGATGTTAAATAAAGAGCTCACAAGCCTGGGCTAAGTGCTGCTCTCACTGGAGAAGAGTTCTCTGCTGGTTTGTGCCCATCCCTCCTGCAAACCTCACACAGCATCTGCAAGCAGCCAGAAATAACACCACTTAAAGAAGTGTTTTGCCATTAAACACCATTTGATCTAAGTGTCACTCTCTGAGTTATTGTCATCCCAGTACCTGAGCAAACCATAGAATTTGAACATAACAGAAGTATCCAGCAATTGGCAAAAATATCCTTTCTTTTGAAAAATAACAAGTTAATTTGGTTTTGCATAAACATTCTGCTGCCTTTAAATTTACACAATCCTAGAAACTCTCTTAAGGAAGCATTTAATTAATACCTATTTACCATTCCAATTTAAGCAGTTGTATTTATTTCACTTATTTATTTCATTTAATTAGCATTGCTCCATTTTAGGTATCATCCTTCTTGCAGAGCAAAAAGCAAAATGACTGTTCTGGAACTGAGGATTCTCAGTTCACTGCACAGAGCTCCATGAAAAAATCCCTTCCAAGAAAACCCAGGCAGATGAGAATACAGCTTTTCTGTCACAAAATCCCAGCGAACTGCACTGCACTGTTAAGGAGTTCTGACACAACAGATGGGGTGTCACAATGACACCAACTGGTCAGCAAAAGTGAAAATATAAATGACAGACATTTAGTTTTATTCTCTGAAATGTGACTTGACCCTCCTCATCTTCCTGGCATTTGCTACATCTTAGAAATTGTTAATTGAGGCACTGGAAGCTGTTGATTCCTGAGCATTTCCCTGAGTGCTGCTGCAATCAGCCAGAACATTATTTATCTGCAGATAATGAAATATTAATTGCCAGATTAATAAGATCAATTAATACCCAAGGTTTGTAGCTGTCCCTGCTGCCCACAGTGACTGTTCATTTATAAAGAGGAAGGAGAGAAACAGGTACTTTGGAGGAGTTTCTTACAAGTATTTTCAGATTTTAGTTGATTTCACTCAGGAGAGAGGGCAAGATCACAAATTCTTCATTAGCAAAGAAATAATAAGTTACTTTAAAAACCAATGAAGCTATTTTAATTCTGTACTCATGGAGGACATTTAATCCATGTGCTGATCCTCTGGATACCTGAGGATCTCAACCATGTGTGCACCTGGCTGGGAGGATCCCAGCAGACAGGAATTCCTCAGCAGTGGAAGAGGGACTGCATCTCCTTCCTCCTACCACAGTGAAAGAGTTTGAAATTTCCAGAAAAGACAAATTACCCATCCAACACTCCCCAGAGCAGGTCACCTGCAGTGTCCCAGTGGGACCAGCAATCCCTCCAAAGCCAGGGGACACACTCCCATGGGATCTCCTGCCTTGTTTACACCCATCCCAAAATCCAGAAGGATCTCTTACCACTGGGGTTTCCTGCCTTGTTTCCACCCATCCCAAAATCCAGAGGAATCTCTTCCCACTGGGGTTTCCTGCCTTGTTTCCACCCATCCCAAAATCCAGAAGGATCTCTTACCACTGGGGTTTCCTGCCTTGTTTACACCCATCCCAAAATCCAGAGGAATCTCTTACCACTGGGGTTTCCTGCCTTGTTTCCACCCATCCCAAAATCCAGAAGGATCTCTTACCACTGGGGTTTCCTGCCTTGTTTCCACCCATCCCAAAATCCAGAAGGATCTCTTACCACTGGGGTTTCCTGCCTTGTTTCCACCCATCCCAAAATCCAGAAGGATCTCTTACCACTGGGGTTTCCTGCCTTGTTTCCACCCATCCCAAAATCCAGAAGGATCTCTTACCACTGGGGTTTCCTGCCTTGTTTCCACCCATCCCAAAATCCAGAGCAATCTCTTACCACTGGGGTTGAAGGCCATGCAGCAAATGGGCTTCTCATGAGCAGGGAAATGGGCCACGATGCCATCGCTGTCCGAGTCCTCACTCACCAGCACCTGGGGACAGAGCACAGCCCAGATCAGAGAAAAAACACCCCAGAGGGGAAATCCCCATGTCCTGACCCAGGGATTCACAGTGTACCTGCCTGGCAGCTCAACAGCAACAATCCTGGGAATTCCCTCACATACAGACATGAGAGCTGCTCTAACAACCAGAAAGGATTATCCACTCTATGCCTGGAATTCCTATTAATTTATCTTATTTATTTCCTATTTCAAGTCTTTCCTATTCATTTATCCTATTCAATTTAGGGAAAATAGAAAAATAGTCCTGTTTTGCTCCATGAATTATTGCTGACTGCAACTGAGCTCACTACACCATGCTGTGCAGGAAGCTCCATCTGAGGTTTCCAATAACAAAATTACATCCTAGAAAGAAAAAGGAATATTTAACCCTTACATAAATCAGTATTTTGATCCCAAGTACATAAGGCAAATGAGTGGAAGACTAGATCAAACCCCAGAGAGAGTGGGTTTGCTTCCCAGGAGTCCCCCAGGTGGGAACAGCACAGCTTCCATCCTGCTGTCAGTGGTGCTGGAATGGAGGATCTGGATTTCCAAAGGAATGCCAGGGGCTGGGAGTGTGGATGGAAGCAGCTGCACTCTGGAATTCATGAATTAACATGAATTTTCACCAACTTGAAACTGCCTCACTCAATATGAGGTAACATTATTACAAAGATTGTTATCAAAAAATCAGGCCCTCATAAAATACCTTCTTGTGAGCAAAAAAGGAATTAAAATATAGCAGAGAGGTTTCACAGCACAGGGAAATTCAGTGGAAAAGGAAATACCTGGACTGAGATCTGTGTTGTGCAGCAGCTTCTGGGAAAAGGGACAAAGGATGAGCTTTGGTGTTTTAAACAAAAGCCAATTTGAAGCTGATAAAAATCCAGGGCCAGTCAAACTAAAGCTGAGTGTGAGGACATACAAAGGGACAAAATATCTACGTTTAATTGCATGAAAAAGCAAAGATATTCCTAGATTTATAGAAAAGAGCCAGAAGATGTGTGACCATGCAGGAGCTGTAGGAGTATTTTATTCTTTGATTACATCATCCTAAAAGCTGAATTAAATAAAACAAAAAGAAAGATCAGTCAGAAAAGATCTTGAAAAAGGGGGTTTTGTGGTGAGCAAAAACCATCTTCTTACTGAGACAGTGCAAAACCACCCTGAATAATTTGTCTGCCTCTTCCAAAATAATCTGCAAGGTTTTTAATACTTCCTATCCCAAACAGATATCAAAATCATTTGAAGCTATTTTTCCACTTCAGAAGAGGAGGAATCCTCTCCTGGCGTTTGGAGCAGGGCTGGGCTGGGCTGGGCTGGCAGAGCCCAGAGCTCTGGCACCTCCCAGCTCAATGATGGCTTTGCTCTCCCTCGTCAGCATTTCCTGCTCCTTCCAGAAGCACCAAGGCAGAGGGGCTGCAGATCTTCTGGGGGCTTTGCAGAGGAGCACAGCCCTCCCTGAGCCAGCACACCTCGAGCCATCAGCAGCAGCTCCCACTCCCAGCGAGCTGGGCTCAGCCTCAGCACTCTGCTCTAATTAAAGAGAAATGATAATGACAAATGAACACCATAAAGCAGCTTTACAAAGAGTTTTTGTGCAGGTCTAGCCTGTTAAATAAGAATATTCAATGAGAAATGTGTAGGTATCACAGGAGCTAAGTCATTGCTAGAAACAGTTCTACAGGATATTCCATATGCAGCCTCTTCTACAGGATTAATTCAACATGGTTTTACTTGAGAAAAAATAAAAATGATAAATGCACTGCTGTTATCACCCCTGCAGCACAAACCCCTGTCCAACAGGCAGGAGCACGGGATGGCAACCTGATCCTTAAATATTTTTCCTCTGGAAATATGATACAAAAGAAAAAGTCACAACATCAAAAACTTAGACTTGGGAACAGACTTAGAAAACTTGAGAACTCAAAAAAGTCCAAATCTCTATTTGTGTGTGATGTTAGCTGATCCCATGCTTTCAATTCTTTTGTCATTTACTGCTTAAAAATATATTATTGGAAAAAAATACTCCAAAAAGAGCTTTTAAATATCTCCCCTTTCACTATAAAAGCTGATTTGCAAACCGACCTTTGCAGATTCAAATTCAAGTGTGTTCATCCCCTGTACTAACCAAGTAAAGCAAAATAAAAGCCAAAAAAACCAACCACAAAAGCACCTTCATCACTCAAAAATTTGGAAATCTTGGGCAGTGGGGAATGTGACACTCAGGGCTCCTTTCTCAGCACCTGATGGGTGTCACTGCCTCTGTCAGAATGGACAGAACTGGCTTTGGGAACACACGAGGAAGCAACACTTGCTTCTGTGTGGAAAGATGAAAACATATTCTTCCTCTTTTTAAAATCAGCATAAAAAATAGATCCTTTAGGAACAGAGAAAAGTGCTTTTAAAATCACCAATCTATTAAAATCTTCAGGATTTGCCAGGTCTTCCCTTTGCTCTTCTGCACTGCACTTGGGGATAACAAATATCACTTTTACAATTCCATCAAAGGAAGGAGGGAAAAAATTGGACTTAACTCCATCATCAACCACATGTCCCTCACAAAGATGCCACCAAACCAAAGCCTGCTTCCCATCCCAGTTCAGAGCTTGAAATCCCAGCATGATTTCCCTTTTTTACAGAACTCCAGGAAATCAAAACGATGCTGACCCAACACCCGGTGCTTCAGGAACATCAGACCAGCACCACCAGCTCCTCCAGCCAGCTGAAAACAGCAGAGCTGGGAATTTTTCCTGGAAATCAAATCAAACCAGAGGGACAATTTCCCTAATAACACACCCAGGGGCTGTCAGAGAGCTCGAGGGAAGCAGTTCACTCTGCCTCCCAGAGCCTGCAGAGCCCACAGGAATCCCGAGGCTGCAATTTTTTTCCTCCCAAACAGGCTTCCTTCTCCAAGGTAGTGGCCTCTAACCACTCTGCTAAAAGACCTTCCACAGTCTCTCATTGAGAAAGGTTCAGAAGTCTCAGCATGGCTCTGGGATCACCAGAGCTCCAGCAGGATCCTCCTTGCAGAGCTCCCAACAAGAGACCAACACTGAGACTTTTCCACCAAGGCTCCTCATGAACGAGTCCTGAGCTGCTCCTGATGCCCAAAAATATTTTACCAAGAGCTGCAAGAGGATTTTCCCCAAAGCTGCCCAGCCAAAGAGCCCGTGGCTGAGCCAAACCAGCTCCCAAAGCAGCTCTGTTACAGCAGAACTCTGAAGTTTGTCAAAGATTCACCAAATCATCTTTATCTCACCCCAAAAGAGGAGACAGAGCTCCCCAGCCAGCAGTGTTTGCTGCCAGGGCAGGGGAGAACTGCTGCCAGAGCTTTTTCTCCTATGCCATATTTTCCTTCCTCTGTGGTATTTTCAGTACTGCTGAGCAGAAGCCACTCGTAATTATGACTTTAATTATTTTAATCTTTAAAGGCAAATTACACCACTTATCCCAGTGGAGACATGTTTTTAAATAAAACATGAAAGTAACACAAATAAAAATGGACCCAAATCTAATCAAGCAGGTCCTACTCTTAATACAATTAAGAAAAGACTAATCCCATCATCATAAAAACAAATAGGTTTGGCAATAATTATAAATATGAATATTGTATAACAAATATTTGCTGTACACTTGAGATCTCCAATGCTTTAAAGAGCTGGAGTTTGATTCACAAAGAGCCTCCCCCAAGTTACAGCCAAGGTCAAACTTCAGTGGAAAGGGGCTAAAAGTGATAGATCTGTGGCATTAACTACTGCACTCCTTTTAATAGAATCCAGCATAAACTCAAACCAGCCTCACGCTCAGCCTGAACCATTTATCTGAGACAAAAATGTCCTCTTGACAAAAAACAGATCTCCTTTCATAAAAGTGAGGCAGACAGTATTATGCTCTGAGGGAATCCTGTTGCTCTTTTTATATTTATATATAAAAAGAATTCTTCTGTAATACACAGAGATATAAAAAGTGAAGAAAATTGAGGCCAAAAATCTGAGCATCAGGACATCACATCAGCCTTTGCCAAAGCTGCTCCTAAAATAAAAGCCCTGGTGTTAATGACCAGTGGAATTATGTCTGTAGTTAAAGTTTTATTATTGAATATGCTTCACTCTTTGAGCTTCTTTTTGCTTCAGACCAAAATTTCACAACAATTCCTGCTCCTGATAAGCATCTTGGTTTGGTTCAATTGCTATCAACTCCTCACCAAACCAAAATGAACTTTGGAAACTGTGGCTGCTTTTTTCCCCGAAAATTCCTCTTTAATGCAATAAAAACTTAATAGGGAACAGGAAAAAAAAAAAAGCCCTGATTACATTTTAAAACATAAATAGACCAACATGCTATCTTATTTTGCTGAGCTGTTTTGAAAACATTCCCTCCAATATTGCAGATTGTGGATGAGCTGCTGTGAGATTCCATCACTCCCAGCCCCAGCGAAGGCACCCAGCCCTGAGTTCTGGATTTTGAACTGGCCACATCTCTCTCTGTCAGCCAACTGTTAGATGTTGAACAGATTTACATTCTGCCCCAAAACTGGTGACTTTTGAGCAAGGTCATTATTGCAGCCTGCACGTGGGTGGCCCAGTGGATGAATTAATTAAGAATACAGAAACAAAGGTCGAAAGAAAATAATTTTTCTTTCAAACCCAAGCCAATAAAGTCTTACACGTTTAATTCCAATTACTGAAAAAGAGGACATCTGTACAGCTTTAGGTTTATCCATTTCAACTAATTAAGGGATTCAAATAAATAGTCCTTCCATCTAACTGAAAAGTTTGCTAACACTTCATTAGAAGGAAGTTTAAACAAGCACACAACCTTGTTAACATATTTTGGTTTACCACAAAGTTACTTGGGCATCTCGATAATTATTTTTATTCCTTTTACAAATATCTCCTGACAGCCAATGTCAATAATTCTGCATTCCTCTGCATTTATTTAATTACCTCATAATTCAAATTTTCTTAAAGTAGCACCAATTCTGAAAGTAGGAGCTATCACATAAACAACTGCTGGGGACGAGAGTTTACTACAGTATCTACATTCATAGGGTTTATTAAAAATACTTTCCTTACAGATTTAATCCTGCAAGGTTACATTAGGAGACTTATTTGGTCTAAAATTGTGGATTTTTCTGTGGTGAGTTTGCATTTCTCCCCGTGCCACGGCAGCACAGGGCAGTGAGTGACACATCGAGCTCCCTCTCACATCCCTCACATTTAATGCCTTGGAAATGGGAGAAATTATTAAAAATTAGTGAAAATTATAGTGAGTCCTCTTGGTTTGTGCCCAAAACATGTCCCTTCATCATCCCCCTGGCACAGAAATTGTTATATTTGTACACATGCACAGAGCAGCTCAGTCTATTTTCAGAACTTGTGTGCTGTGCTTGAAATAACTGAGAAAGTACTTGGATCATTACTTTGCAAAACTTTAGACACATTTATGTAAAAAAAAATGCTTCCCCACTCAAAAAAATTTTTATTTCTCCTCCAAAATTATTTATTTGCCTGCCTTAGATTTATTGCTGCCTTCCATTTTCTTTCTCTTTTTAAAACAGATTTTTTTTTTTACTGTATCTTATCTTACAGGCATATTTTATTACTTGGAAAATGTATCTATCACTGCAACACCCAAATTCTTAGTCAGGCTGTGCAGGTGATAGAAATCTTTATTGACCTGAAGGAGGTGAGGTATTTATTTTATAAATTTTAGGAGGGCACTGATGATAGGAAAAGAATTCCTCCCTGCTTCTGAAACTGCCCTCAGCTGTGACAAGGCTGGAACCCGTGTGAGCACACACCAACCCCTGCTCAATGGGATTCAGGGATTTCCAAGTGCTCATTTAGCCCAGAAAATACTTGGTTGGAATTTTAAATTCAGGGTATCTCAGTGAGAGGAGAAAGAGCCTGATGGGAACAGCCACGAACATCCCAAACCAGCAGGAAGGGTTTGTTGATTCCACTCAGAATTCTTCAGGAATCTGAAAACTGGGGGGATAAAACAAGGAAAACTCCTTTTACTGAGAGTGCTTCAGCACTGGAAGAGGAGTTCCCCACAGGAAAGTGGAGTCCCCATCCCGGGGAGGATTCAAACACTGAGCAGATGTGGCAGTTTGGTTCCATGGGAATGGCAGGATTCAGCCTTGATGATCCTTTTCCAAATGCACTGATTCTGTGAATCTCTGATTCTATAAAGCAGTAACTTCAGAAAAACCTCAGAAACCTTCAGAAAAACCTCTG
Source organism: Passer domesticus (assembly GCF_036417665.1). Lineage (NCBI taxonomy): Eukaryota > Metazoa > Chordata > Aves > Passeriformes > Passeridae > Passer > Passer domesticus. The sequence goes on along the minus strand of NC_087492.1, from coordinate 2,007,876 downwards.
AAACAGACAGTGACCCTACAACAGAGAGGATTTAGCATCCCTAGCCTGTCCCACCACCCCTCCACCTCAGCCGAAGTGAGGATGAAGCTCAGGTCACCTCTACTCTCAAACTGATTTTCCACAGGAGGGTAAAACAAAGTCAGAGATTCTGGGCACAAGGAGCTCAGAGCTGGGACAGCTCCATGCTGCAGTGCCCTCACAGCCCAGGGCAGTGAGCTCAGTGAGATTCTCACCTCCTTCAGAGGTCAGAGGTGCCAAAACACTTCCCTGAATCCTGCCCCAAGAATTAATGCCATCCACACTGGCATTCCTGGCAGGAATTCTCCTGGCAGCACACAGCATCACGTCCCTGCCAGGCTCCTGGGACACGCCAAGATCCCTGCCACAACCAGGATCTACCAGCTCACATCTGCACAAAAACATAAAAACTGACATTTCCACTGCAAACAGAGCTGCAGGCACAGGGAAAGGCTCCGAGGGACTGGGGGCACCCAGGACACCCCGACAGGAGAAGGTTCTGTGCTGGCAGTGTGGAATGACCACATACAAAGTGCATTTATTTCTTTTTAATCAGCTTTCTTTTTGCCAGAGGGACATTTCAGTAAGAAAAAATTGTTTAAAAAATCTCCTGCACCATGAAACTCTAACAACAGAAAAGAAAGGTTATTTTCTTTTTTTCCTGGAAATAAATATAATTCTGAAAGCAAATTGCAGCACGGGAAATAAATGTTATAATTTAACAGCATTTAAAAACTCCAGATCACAAAAACATGAATGCAATACACACAATTAGGATATCCAGCTTCCTAGAGGTTCAAGACAAAACTTATTTTCCTTGAGCTGATGGCTTATTTATGTTAGAGCAGCAGGGTTTGGACAAGACAAACGTTATCATTTTTACAGCTCCTCTCCTGGAGAGCCCTTCAGGCTTTGGTAGCTCCCTACTATTGTTAGGGTCAGAGGACAAGTTCATAAAACCTCTAAATCATATATAACAAGCCTTAAAAAACTAAGATCTATCATTTTTTCCCCCTAGGCCTATGCAGAAGAATCAAAGCACAGACAGCAACCAGCAGAAATAATGACCACATTCAACAGCTTCATCAGAAATTTATGAAGTCAAATTTGTCTTTTTTTTCTTTCCTTCTTGTATATGAAGAGCCAAAAGATTTTTTTTTTTTCCTGGAAACAAAACCAAATCTGAACAGCCAACAGAATTATTCTAAAACCTGACTCTAAGATCTTAATTTTTTTTCCATTATCTTCTTTCTTTTATTGCAATTTTGGAAGAAAATGTCTACACTGTTTTATGAACAATTCCCTTTTAATGCAACATTGCTTGGCTAAATAGTTCCAAAATTAATTCTCAGGGAACAACCATAACAAAGTTTTTCTTTGTTTTGTTATTTTTTTTCAAGTAAAAGGTTTTATTTTCCTGTCAAGGAAAAAAAATAAAATAACTTGCCTAAATATTGGACTTCTGATGTGTCCTTAATACCTCACTAAGTTACCTACAATTAGCATGATAAAGATAGGGGAAAACAAGAAAAAATTGAAGTTTTTTTTGGTTTAAATTCAATAAATGTGACCATGAGAAAAAAAAAATATCTCACAGACTAGTTACAGAATAATGAAGTGTGTGGGAGTTCTGCATAAACACTGATTCCAGGACCAGCCACTCTAAAATTAAATGAGTGGTAGAAACAAACAAAAAAAGACATGGATATCTTCCCTGTCATAAAGACAGGAAAATCCAGCAATTTAAAAATTGTCTCATAATGATGTGGGGTTTGTAACAAATGATTCTTCCTGATGCACTGCACTGTGTATTATTATATAGAATAAATTTATTATAAAACAGTGCAAATGCCTCACAAAACTGCACTGTGCTCAACTGCATGTGGGATTTACATAAAATTATAACTTTTACACTTCACACCCAACTTCTCCCATCACTTTTTTTAGCCTGGAATTCAACAGTTCCCCCATTCCCAAACAACCCCACATTCCAGCCCCGTTCTGCATTAATAAAATCATCAGACTCCATCTCCACTTCCACTGATCAGCATCAATCAACGTCAATTAGGAACAAGTGTCGGGGAGACAAAATGTGACACTTCACACTTGATCTTGTCAAAGTGTCACATAAATATGCTGCAAGGACAATATATATTTTGGCTGCATTTCAGTCCCAAACAGGATTTTATCCCAGCTCTGTGGGTCTGTAAAATTCCCCGCGCAGGCGAAACTCCGCTTTGTTTTTCACTCCCAACAGCACAAGAAGGATTTCCCTGGGATGGTGGTGGCCAGGCAGGCTCTGGCTGTGTGCACACTGTTACCTGTCCCTCTGCCACGGTCTCGGTGTCGATGATGGTGACAATGCCAGGCACCAGGGGACTCCTGCGGAGGTTGCTGTGAGCCAGGATTTCCTCCTCGCTGGCTCCCGACGGCAGCGTCCCCGTCAGCTGGGTCACCACCTTCCCCACCATTGTCAGCCCAGTCTTGATTGTCTGCAAAAAAGAGGAAAAAAAAACTCCTTCAAATGATGGTCAGGTTCAGGTTCTTTCTGGAAGTGGATTTTTTTGGGAGTGGTGTATCAGCTGCAAAAGGCTGCAACAAAACAACTTGAAAAAATTTGGTGCTCTAGCAAATGGGAGAATTCACCTTTCTTTTGGAAGTCAGTTATGCCAAAGCACTATTGAAAAAAGAAGCATTTTAATGTTCAAATAATTAAATGTGTTTGTATTTTAAGTATTCCAGTGCTGGGGTTTTTTTAACTCTGATTTTAGTTACTCCCATAGCATGCATGGTCAGAAGGATGAAAGACGAGGCCACGATGGGTGTGAGGAGGGTACTGCTCACACTAAATACAAACAGCCCCCAAAGCTGGCAGAGTTTTGTCTTCTGCACTCTGCAAGAGACTAGGAATTTGTCTTTTGCTACATCTGACACATTCATTTTTTACTCAGTAATTGAGCATTAAAACTAAATATGAGACTCAAATCCAGGAAAATTAAAAATGCCATCCTCGAGGTCTTGGAACTCCCAGGCACATCCCAGCACAAGGAATGGGACTTTCCAGGCTCTGCACATTTCCCAGACATGGGCTTGAAAACACATTCACTGCACCAGCTTTTAGCAGCTGAAGATGCTGAAGATTATTTTTATTTTGCTTTATTTTATTTGGAGAAAGAGGCAGAGTAGACAAAGTAGGAGAGATGCAGACTGAGCGAAAAACAAGCCCAACTACAACTTTAAATATTTTCTCCTTGAACCAAGGACTGTGCCTTATTTGCTTGTAAAGAATTGAGCAGATTTATTATGCAATATAAATAAGAAATAGCAAAAGAGATCAGAATGGAATGACACTGTAACAAGCCAATTCTTAACTAAAAAGACAAGCTAAGCTGCCTGCTAAATTGAAAAGGAAAAAAATGTCCAGATCCCAAGCTGAAACCAAGAAGCAGCCACAAATCAATTGCAACTGCTTTGTTTAGTGCTAAAATCTCAAACTGCAGTGATTAGAAAACACATTAGTGTTCATCAATTAGCAGCCAAACGTTTGTTTTAATAATTCATGGGAAATGACTTACACAAAGTCTGTTAGTGTGTTGTCAGGAAAGCCTCTGAAGGGCCAACAGCAGCAGGCGCCACACGGTATCGATGGCCATGGCCAGCCAGGAAGGCTGATTAACCTCTGAGATGCCTCTGCTGATGGACTCACCCCATTAATGCTAATGGAGATACTTCCACTTAAAATCGAGCCAGGCCTTTAGCACAGCAATGGCTTTGGGGGTTTAAAGTCTTTAGTAATATCCTGCCATTTGTTTCTTGTTATTTCTTTTTATACCCGGCTAGGGCAGAGAGAATAAAACGGGTTTTAACAGTGGCGGACTCGGGAGGCTGGGAGAGGTAACATAAAGCAGATATTGACAGCTGAGGGATGAACCTAAAATAGCCCCAGTGCCATCACAGGGATGCTTTCCAGCTCTCCTGGCAAAAACTGACAAGGCAGTTTTTTGGCCAATCGCTAAAATCCTAGAAAATTATTTGTTCTCAGTTTATGAAGCAGGGAGGAGAAAGCAATAAATGCTACATGGCAAAATACCTGTGCAAGGGAAAAGGCTGAAAACTGTAACCGACCTGTTTTAGAAAATATCTTTAATATTTATAATGAGAGCAATGGGATGGCAGAGTACCAACTATAAATTTACAGCTCTCTGGAAGAAATGACCAGCGTGGGCCTGCAGCAGGGAGAGGTGTGCAGAGATGTGGCCAAGGCCATTAGCTCAGAAATATCAGTGCAGAACCATTACAGCACTTACTGCCCTGGGCTGCTGTGTATATTTGCAAAAACTTCTGGGGCAATCTTTAACCTTTCCCATGCCATATCAGCTGTCCCTTCCATCCATTAGGGCTAATGACCTTGCTCTCACATAAGCTGTTAGTCCTCATTAAGGAGTTATCAGGTAACAAGAGAAAACAGATGCAGCCTTTGCTAAATCACTTTACCAGTACAGGATTAAAAGATATGGAGAAGGAATCAAGCAAGGGAGTTATGAGGTGACAAGGACTTGGTTTATAATTTGATGCGAGACATATGACAGAGCAAATACATTTTAAATGAAATGGGTTCAAGTTTGCACTGTCCCAGTCCCTTTGTCACTGATGGGAACCCGCCAGTGAAGTCTGCTGATAAATAAAATTAAAATACTTGATCCAGTTTCTTTTGTTCCACAGTGTGCAGAAACACACATTATTTATATGCTCATGTGTATCCTATCTACTTCAAAATATGACTGTTCACATTTATTTGAATATAAAGAAATACATATATTTAATTAAAATAGATATATGCCCTCATACCTCATTTAATTGAAAAGTAAATACAACTTTAATTAGATGAAAAGAATTAAAATGCACCATTCAGTGCCTGTTAGGATGCTTTGTTCCAACAAAGGCTTGCATCCTTTTAGTGACAACACAATATATTGTTCCTGTTTCTCATAATAAATACATTTTATATGATCTATTTTATTGCAAATGAAAAATCTATAGCAAGCAGAAAGAGACATCAAAAAGATCTGCCTTAGGTGTCAACACAGTGAGGTTGAGCCTCACACTCAGTTTGAACAAAGGGGTAATGGGGTTTATTCTGAAAGAAATTCTGTGTCCACGCCACTGTTTGTTCAACTGAAAAGAATCTTTATCCCCTGGAAGGGACTTTCCTGTCTGCATGCACTGAGGGCATTCTTCAACACCTCTAAGGAATGTTACTTCCATTTTTCCAAACACATCCATTTTTATCTGCACTCATCATTAATCCAAATGTGAATCTTGACACATTTTCTGCTCCCTGAAATTTTCTGCTTGGCCAAATGACAGAAACTACCAGAGCTTTTAGAACATGAACACTCAGAAAGCCACCAACACGATCACGACTTTGACCTCACTGATTTTGGTCAACAGGGACCTTCCCAAATAGCTCCCAAGTTATTTGATTAAGAAGGAAATTTATTTGCTGCACCAAGAGCAGCAGCTCCCACTGAGAACAAACCCCTGGACATGGGTCAGCAAAGGGAAAACCATTACAGAAAATATTCTGTGCTGCCACCAAGACCTTCTAGAGAGGATCTGAAAGGCAGCTCTCCAAAGTGACCCTGCTGAAAGCTCTCAGCTTTCCTTCTCTTTCATACGAAGGTTCTTTCACTTCAGTAGAAAATTGGAACCAGAGAAAAGGCTGTAACCCAAGGTAACCTGGCAAACAAGAACTTTAATGGAACCACTTCTGAACCAAAAAGCAGCAGTGCAGGGAAAAGGAAAGGACATCCACTTCCCAAAAGCTGCTCCTGCACTAATCAAAGCAAAGGAATTGCAAACCCCTGCAGCTGACAGGACACAACAGCAGAAATGAAGGTTCATAAATGAAGAATTAAATAAGGAGTGAAGTTGATGGTGAGGCAATGAAATGGACAAAGGGCAATGGATATATGGAGCATCTATTTGCCAGCAAGAAAGTCAGCCCTGCAGTTATCAGAGATGAAAACCTGCTAGACAGCAAGCCAAGACTCAATGAAATCACTAATAAATTAAACATTGCAGATTTACTGTGGCGTGCTCATGGATAACAAATTAATACACTAAGGCTGAGACACTCCTCAAGAGCCAAATCATGCAAATATTTAAAACTATATTAGTATTAATCTTGTCTATTACAGTAACATCCCACAGGCAGGAGCATGAGCAATGTGCTGTCCAAATACAGAGCAGCCCAGAGCCCGTGCCCTGGGGATTATCCCTTTTCCTAACTCTCACTGGGAGTTTATCTCTGTACAGAGGCTAACAATCTTTTCTTTCCTATGATTATAAACACATTTTATCTTCAATATCTACTCACATGAGGAAATAGCACTACTTCAGTGTGATAAATTCAGCTTAACAGCAGAATTTCTGGATTCTGATCCCTGGCTAGTACTACTCAGCAGGGAAGGCCATCAGCTACAGGGATCTGTTTGCAGGATTTTGCCACATCTGATCCAAACTGTGGCTGATCACACTAAGCCACTCAGCTTTTCAAATTTATCTGTGCTATAAAAAAGATGTTCACAATGCTGGGATTGAAGGAATTTGGGGAGATTTCCCCACACCTCTTTTTTAACTGTGCTGATGGTGAAAGCACACAGAGATCCAGCACATCACCTCAGAAGAGGAGCAATTCCAGCTCCCCTCAAGAATGTAAAAAGCTGTGATTTTTCTCCTTCTCCGGCCACACTGTGATTGTGATGGACTGTGTTTGTTTTTCTGTTTTGTTTTCACATGAGCTGGCCTGCCCTGTGTCTCTCTCTGTGGCTTCTCCTAACTGTTGTTTTCCTCGGTGCCACTGAGCCTTCTGTCCCACGCTGTCATTTCATTCCTATTATTAGGTTTGTTTTGTTGCACATATCAGAAATGAAAAGGCTGGTGGTTCCAAGGGAAGCTTGTAATCAGCACCGAGCTCACCCCACGGTGCCAAAACTCACTCTGTGTGTGTGTGTGAGAAAAAGAAATTGTTGTTGCAGCAAGGAAAGGAGCTGGGAGGGAGACAGTGAAACAAAAGTTGTGCTCGGCCTTGTTTAAGATTTTTCCAAGCCATGAGGTTCTTTTGATACTACAAAACCCCAGACATTTCTCTGAAAACAGAGGGATTTTATAACATCATCTGAAGTACAAAAACGAGGCAATGGAACCTATATGTAAACAGTCATTAATAAGCTCTAACCTTCAAAGAAGGTAATTAATTAGCTCCAGTACTGTGCTGTCACCCTTCAGAGAGAGCAAATCGTATAATGGGGGTGTGATGGAGTCCAAAAAGCACCAGGCACTTGTAAAGTCACTTTTCATGATGCTAAAAGAGTAATAATTCACAATGTTGATCTCTAATCATATAAACTTGTGCCACTATGAGCAGCCATTACACAAATCCATCCCACTGTCACTTCCCTCTAATGTAAATAGCTGTTTGTAATAAATGAAATTTTAAAAAATCAGCTCAGAAACAGAAATACTTTGTGCAAAGCTACAGTCAGTCAGAGCTTTGCAGGATGGGGAGGGCAGGCACGGTGCTGCTGCTGCAGGGCTCTGAGTGTGCTCTCCTCTCTGGGAAGGGAGGGGGTGATGACACACAGCCCAATTCAGCAGGGAAACCTCATAATTATGTTCCACGAGCAGCTCTCCCAGGGCAGATGATGGACTCACTTTGGCAGCACTAATGACTGTGGCAGTGTAAGACTGAATGTTGTCTCCACAGGCTCCACCACGGGACTGATGGCATCGGATCAGCTACAAGAAGAAAAGACAGCAACCAAGTCACTACTATTAAACTACACAAACCCAGAACCCATTACCAGAGCTCTTATTTATCATGTACAGTGGTGTGTTTTTTCCTACAAACAGCAAAAAGCCTTGCTGAGACACTTAACCCCTTTTTATAATCTTCTGGGTGCCACCCAGACTGTCGCGTCCCCCGCTCCAGTTTTCAATTACCAGATGAGTACTCACTAAGAATTCATAAACTTTGAAATGGTGGGATTTTTGGTCTGGCAGCAATACCACAAATAAATTTAAATAAATATAATCAAAAGCTTTAGCCATGTATATGTAACATTAAATATCAGCCATTCTAAGAATCCGAGTGTGGCTTTCCCCTCCTTTTTATGACGAGCAAGCAAAGAAATGACAAAGGAAAAGAGTTGTTTGAAACTTTGCATTTAATAGATTAAAGGAATGTACATGGGGTTTGCTTTTTATTGCCTTCCTTCAAAATCAATAAATCAAAACAAGACTCTTGTACCTGCCATCACCCTACAAAAGTAGGTTTTGCCTTTGAACCATAAGTAACAATAGAATCTGTGCTTCTATGCAAAATTAGAAGAAAATATAGATATTTGTTGCTTGCACACAGAACATGTTGCCTGTTTAACTATTTGAGCTAAAGAAAATTAAAAATTACTGTAAAATGTATTTGTTTCTACAGACTTTTCTGTCCTGCTTATATTTAAACATCTAAATAAAAATACCTAAACTAGGGAAAGCCCACAGTGAATTTACCTAGGAACACACAAGCCATTTAAATTCCCTTTGTGATACAATTTTTTGCTGATATTTTGGCAGCAATACTTTTAAATCCCATGCTGAGCAGGGTTGTTTTCAGCATCAGCAAGGTGTGGCACTCAAGGAAAGGCAGGCCTGAATTTGGGGAGAAATCAGCTGTGCTGGAGGAGGTGTAACAGCAAATAGATTTCTAAAATCTGCCTCTGATCATTTCTGGCTCAGCTCTAGAAACAGATTCTGCAGTCACAGGTGGAAGGGAGAAAAAACATCTGCTTTGAAATAAAAATAAGGCATTAGGAGCTGAATTTAGGCTTCACTTCAAGCTTTAAATACACAACCATTCCTCTGGGTAAAAGCAATGATCATTTCTTTGCTTGGGAATCTATTTTCTTTGTCTCTAGAAAGAAGGAAAAAAGTTTTAAGTTTTTCAGTTTTTTCTTGGAGCTGAACTTTTTCAAAGGTGCTCAAAAGTGGCCAATGTAATGTTATTTTCTAAGCTACAAAGTGCTTTGCTGTGTCAGAGAGCCAACAGGCTCTTTCCAGACTCAGTTTCCCCAAAGAGAATTTAGGAAGTGGTTTTTTGCCTGCCTTCAGAAGTGTCTGTAATTAAATATTTTAAACTTTTAAAGCACAGAATAGGTTGATTATTGAGTAACATCACTGAAAACACATGTTGCTGGCTGTCTTCTCTGCCTTCCAAGTTCCTTAAACCGAGATTAAATCAAATGTAAAAATCTAATGTAAAAAAAAAAAAAGTAAAAAAGTAAAGATCTCATATTTTAAAATACCTAGGACTGTCATTTTAATTTTTCTTTTGCACATAAGCTTTTTCCTGAGACCTTTTCTTTTATTTTTCCCCCTATATACACAGAATCTAGAAGTATTTTTTGATAGCAAACCCCTCCTTACCTTATTTTCTGCATAAGCAAGCCAACGGCTTCCAAGAGCAATAGGATTCATGTTTGGCCCTGGACAAGGATAGCAGCCTGCAAAGTTGGAAAAGGCAACATTAAGAAATATCTTAATGACTTCTCCCAAAGAATTTTATTTATTGCCAAGAAAACAAAAAGTCTAAACAAAAGCCTTTCAGTTGCTAATATCACTCAGTGGATGCTTGCATTTTTGTTTCTAGAGATAAGGCTGTGGTTAGATGAGCTATTTTGAACATTTAATTATGTGTAAATATTCATTTCTTCTTATGTTCGCATTTTTAAAGCTATTTTGATATTAAAAAATTACATTCTGGGGTGAGGGAGTACTGATGTTTGACTCGACTGGTTTTGTATCCTCACATTTTAATTAATTTAATTTGATTGACACCTTTCTGTTGGTGAACAGTTCACTCACTTCAACCTCCTCTAGATTTTTACTGTATGAAAGGATGTTTTGTGCTCTTAGTTTCGTTTTTAGTAATTCTATATACAAACCCTCAGCCCTTCAAAATGCTTTTGATTTTAACAATTCTCTATACAAGCCCTCAGCCTCTCCATATACTTTTGCACAAACTTTACACAGTGGGAAAATTTGTAATTCTTTTAAAAAAGGTGGCAATGTTTCCACTGTTCACCTGCTTTCCATTACCTTTATATTATCATTAACAATAGATTTATACATGTGGATAAAAATGAGCATAGAAAAGAGAATTATTCCTGAGGATTAAAACATGAAAATACCTGTCAGACAAAATAGCTGTGAATGAAAACATGGAAAGGCTTAAAATGAATCATATTAAATGGCATTTCATAGATAACGTTTTTTAAATATGTATTTCATAAAATGTGATAAGTAAAATAATTTTTAATAAATAAAACAAATAGTTTGTATTTAAAAATAAGCATTTTTACATGAAAAAATAAGGAGGAAAGAACAGGGGGAAGGAGGAGGCTATCAAGCAAATGGTTAATCTCACTTTTCATCAGTTCTTAGGCTAATACAGTCAATTTAGCAATTTAAATCCTCTCACTGATTGGCCAAGAAACAAAATATCGAAGACCTTGCAGACATGTGTGTCTGATTTAAAGGAGGCCTGGGCAGCTGCTCATGCATCCCAGGCTGAAAGAGCACAGGCAAACTGCATTTCAGAACACATACAACACAACTTTTATCCAGTGTATTGCTTAAAATCCTAATAAAAAAAATAAACCCCAAACCCAGGCAGTGCCAGTGAAGATTTCTATTTTCTGAATTTGAGACTTTCTCTCATTTGAGACTCTGGCACTGCTCTGCAGCCACGGCAGGGACAAGAACCTGATTTCCACACGTGTCCAGCCCTGTTCCAGCAGGCTCCAGAAGAGTCCAGAACATTTCCTGAGCACAGCAGAACCTCCAGAAGGGGAGAGGTTTTATTTCCCACACCTGCAAAGCGGCGAGGAGCAGTGTGGGAGGGGTTAGCACCTTTCTGGAACGTTCCATGGACATTTGACAACACTCTGGACGCGGGTTTGGGCCTGTGCAGATAAACAAGGCTGGATTTCATTTTCCAGAGCAGAGCACTGAGGGTATTGCAAAATTCCAAAGATCACAGCGAGCTGCTTGAAAGGTCAGAAGGGAAGGGAAGGAGAGAATGAATTCATGAATTCACCCAGCTAAAGCCATCTGAGGCAGAACCCAGGGAGGGTTTGTGAGGCCTTATCGCCGGCCTCATCTCAGGAAGGAAAACGAATTCTGAAGAGACGATGCCACAATTGTTATTGCATTCCAGGAGTGCATAAAATGTGGGTAGCCAGAGCCTCTTAAGGAACAAAGCAAGCAAAAAAAAAGGTTGTAAATACAGGCCTGGGTTGTAAATACAAACGTGTTCTTCCGATGACATTATAGATCAGGAGCGGTGAGGTTTTAATGCCGACTTCTGCCTCGGCAGCTCTTATCTGGGTCAGGAAAGGAATTCAGGACCCCAAACCTTTCTTTTACCTTCCCTTTTATGTATAAAATACAGCACTAAAAGTTGCCAGATGATAACCCTCGTCATGTAAATCTCTACAGTGACTTCAGAACCAGTGACTTGTGTTTCCCAAATTCGTAACATCCCTGCAGGAGAAAACTAAAGGAGTCTGAGCAATTCATAGCAAAAAACGAGTCCTGCTTGGAAAAGGGAGCTGTTCTCAATTACTTCAGTGAACTGAAGCCATTGAAGAACTGCAAGAAGAATTCTTCAAATCCAAAATTGATCACTGAACAGAAGAGTTACTTAGAAAAGCTGGGACTGCCCTCCCCAAAGCCAGTGGTTTGTCCCATGAACTGGGCTCAGTCAATCAGACTCCACACACAAATCAACCAATTCTAAGAATAAACTCCACAAAGGTCAACAATTCAGCTCGGTCCTAAACTCTTCTCTCCGATACGAAAAACAGCGTAAAAAAAAAGGAGCTATTTCCTCCCTTTCTTTTCTTTGCAAGTCTTTGCACTTTGGAAACTTGCAGCAGCACAAGGATAAACAAAGGGTTATACTTGATGGGAAGGAAAAGCAAATTGTTTTTCTGCTTTCCAAAAAAACAGCTGGAGTCAGCAGAACATCATCTATGAGGCAAATGAAAAGACAGACACGGCGTGACCCATCGAGCTGGGCCGTCCAATCCTCAGCAGCCCCACTCCCTTAAAGATTAACTTCTCTTTCTACCAGACTTCAAAACAACAGAGGAAAAAGCCATTCTAAGCAATAACAGCAGCAACTTCAGCGTGTTTACAATAGGAATGAACATAATGAGAATGCAGAACTAACTGTCAAGAAGACCAAAGTTTCCAAGTTTTAATGACAGCATGGAGAGGTCATCCAAGAAAGGATCACTCAGGGAAAGTCCTTCCAAAAGTGCAGCAAACCAAGCAAGTACTAAAAAATATCTGATTTTAGAACCAGCTTAACTGGGCCTATCACTCACAAAAATATAGGTGAAAACCTATTGGAAACTACTTCATAATCTTGGAGTACACACAATTACCTTCTGCCTCTGTGCAGAGGAAATTAGTAATTTCAAGGAAGAAAAATTACATATTGAAAATCAGAATCAAAGTCCACATTTTTCTGCTAATTTTATCAAGTTCCTACATCCAAAAATTCCAACTGGTGCTGCCCTAAGGAACAGTGAAGAGTAAGAAATGGGCTCCAGGATCCCTCTGAAGAGGGGCCTGGCTAAGGACACCCTGGGACTCACATCCTGTGCCTCAGTTTTCTCACAACAAAGATGTAAATGTTATCTACAGCCCCACAGGTGAATTCCTCAGTGTTACAATTTCTCCATTTATTCTCTTTTTAAAAAATAACTGGGTTATAAAATTATAACTGCAATATCAGTTATATAAATAATCACAAACAATCACAAATAATCACAAACAAATATAGTTTGTGATTATTTGCATTCAAAAATGTTTTAAACTTACTTGTTGATGTGCCGATTTTATATATTTCATTTTACTGAGAATACGGGAATCCCACATTACCTGAAGTTCTCCAAAGAGCTACACAAACGTTTGCTTTGTGAGTCAGCAAAAAGAAGGTTGATTTACTTTCCATTAATTTTCTATTTATTTCCATTACTACCCTTATGGTAATGATGAAAATCTCTACCTTTGGAGATCCAAATCCATAAGCCCATAATAAACCCAATCACCTCCTCTACCCATCTTTGAAAATTCACCCAAATATCCCCTCCTCTGACTCTGGATCCTTCCATCAGTCTTGAGCTCCTCCAAGAAACCCAAGGCTCCAGTGCTTTCCTTGAATTGTTTGGCAAAAGCTCATCCTGGATCTTCAGCGACGGCAATGTGAACACAAAGGGAGCAGCCAAGAGGAGGAAAGCAACACATTCCTGTCCTCTCCCTTGTCCTTTACACAAACAGCTCACTGGGAAGACTCTGCTCAGAGGAGCAGAGTCATTGCAGGCTGTGTCAGCTAGAGCAGAGCTCAGGCCATAAATCACCCAACACGCCGCTAATAAACCTGAACCACTTCCACTGGGGCAGCTCTGCAGCATCTCCACAGCTTCTTCATAAAATAAAGATTTCAAGGAGATACAGGGATACAATATTCTCTCTAGAAGATCTGATGTTAACAGGCAGAACTTGTCTGAGCTAAGTCAGGGTTTATTTTCAGTTTGCAGAACGGTGCACTCGTAACTCCCTACTCACAGCACAGTTTTATTTCTTTCTCAAATCTCACTAAAACACACTGTAAAATGACAGCTGACAAACCATTGCAAATTAATGCATGAATTAATACAGCTGAGGGAATGAAAAAGCCAAATCAGAATCACCCAACATTGCTCTCCTTCAAGCACATCCCATCGTGTTCATCTTAAGACACTACTGGTTGATTTTTAATTTCACAGCACATTATAAGAACTTTATTCCCTACAATATTTATAGTACAGAAAAAAAAAATCTGGTTTTGCTATTTTCCAGACTTTCTTCCCCTCTATCTTGACTTTGTTCTTACTTTTTAATGAAAAACATTTTAAGTTCGTTTCTGTCTTGTTTCAGTCTTTTTCCCTATCAGTTTAATACAAAAACTTTCTTTTTCCAGCATTTTCACTGGTTTCTTTTCCCCATTCTCTCCAGTTTCCTTTGCAGTGGTCCATGTTCAACCTTTTTTATAACTAATTTTGATTTATTCTTTCCTAGGTGGGAATTTTAATGAATATGTCACACCTTGTACCTGTGAGGAGGAATCCATACCACAGGTTTTATTTCAAGCTGAGGGGATGGGCAGTTATTAATACAAAATCCTTTCAGGATTTTGTCTCTAATCCCAAAATAAGGCAGAAATGGCATCTTTTGGGTCACAGGGAATGCCATGAAGGCAGAGATTCCCAGGCTCACCTCCACCCCAAGGAAACCTTCCTGATTTCTGGAGAAACAAGGATTTTTCTGTTCAGTGCCTGGCAAGGTTCATTAAAGATGACACATGTCAGCTGAAGTGTCCAGTGGTTTTAAACACAGTTTTCTAAACAAATTCCAAAAGAAGTAACTCATTTCAACAGAAATTCTTTGCCTTTAATCATTCAAAGGACTTGCTGGATTATCACTTCAAAAATCAGTGAAGCAGAGCCATTGTGTATTTTTAAATAAATAGCTCCAAGAACCCACTGAAGTGATGCTACTTCTCTAAAAATCAATCTGTAATTCTTTTCTGGGTCTTACAAAACACAGAGCTCTCCATAGGAATGGAATTACAAAACTCCATCCTTAATTCCTGCACTGCAGAGCAGCCAGAAAGCAGACCCATGCCAGAGAGCACAGAGAGGGAATATGCAATAAATAATGGGTAGAGTGATACTGTTGTAGCAAAAGCTTTGTTTATTTCAAAGAAAACAAATCATATAAGTTGTTTTATCTAATATTTTTTTTTGGTTGGTTGTTTTGTTTTTTTGGTTTTTTTAGCAAACCAATTTTTTTGTTGTTTATAAACTGTATAAAGCAATATTGTTTATAAATTCCTCTGGGTTCCTTCTAGATGAAAGGCCCTGTGTAAATGTTATTACTCTCACACTGTCACATACTTTCCAAAACTCTTCCATTGTTCTTGCACTTCCTTCTGTTTAAGTATCACCCATTAAATGGAGTAAAAGAGCAAAGGAGCAGGATGGACCCACTGAGAAATGGGGTTTGCCACCCAGGGCCTTTTTTTCTTACTGATTTTTAATTATTATGAAATTATTATTATTATTACTACTACAGAGATGCTTCCCTGTTCACTCTGCCATGGCAGTTTGAAGCATCTACACCTTGATGGTCCCAGTGGGTCCCTCCCAGCTCACAAATTCCATCATTTTATGATTTTTCTGTTACTCCACAGGTCCAAGCACAATCCCAGAGCTTTCACTACAAAATATCAGTGGCCTTTCATGTTCATTAGGCCTCGCTGTTTCATTTAGCACAAATTGGATTGATTTAAGTGCAATGTTTAATCTCAGGTTTACTTTTTTTTTTTTGTTCAGACTTGGACAGTGACAAATAATAAAAGTTGCCACTGAGGTTGTTGTTTCTGTGCAGGACAATGTCAGATGGCTTTGTTTGCCCTTTAACGTTAAGGATTTGGGTGCTTTAGATAAAAATAACTTATATAGAAACAAAGAGCACTTCCTGTTTTACATTTAATTTGTAAAACTGTCAGAGCCTGGAGATATGACAGACAGACATCTTGGGGACTCAGGCCTCTGTTGTGGCTTTATGCAGCTTTTCTGTTGTATTTACATTTTCCTGCAGTGGAGCAAAACCTCCTGCAAGCACCAAAGCTGTTTGTTCTCAGAAATCCACCACGGTGCCCTAAAGATCTCTCCAAAAAGTGTTTCAGCCTTATCCTGGAATGGTGAGACACTGATTCCCACAGCCAGAAAAAAAAAAACCTCTTATAAATAATGCTGTTAAAAAGGAAAAGCAAAATTAAATCACCATTTCTCAGGGAAAAACACCATGAAGGGGTAGGTGCTGATATAAATGTGGGTGTATAAAAATGAAAAGTGCTTCTAGCAATCCACAGGGACATACTTGGCTCTTCTTCACTGATCAAGAAAATCCTGTGACTCAGGAGCTCCCTTCCCACCTGCCCCGAGGACTTTCGATCGGAGCTGGTCCCCCACAGACAAAGGAATCCTGTCAATGATTATCCCGTGTGGGATAACCAGGAGAAATGCCCACAGCTGAGGAGGGAAACACACACAACTTCTTGAAGAATGTGACTCTTCAGGCATTAAACCTCTCCATAAGACACCCAGTGTTTTTACTTCAAAGTCAGGAGCTCGAGCTGCTTCCTGCGAGCCCGACAGGGGAAGGAATTCCAACAGAAATGTCCAAAAATCCTTGAAGATTTCCAGACCAGCCTTGTGACAAAGTGAAACCACCAAATTATTCCTTGTGTGTGAATGTGAGAGCACATAGCAATCCCAAATCCCAAATCCAATCCCAAATCTGCAGCTCAGAGCCCCCAACACCATTTGCTTTGGGGGTTTCATTCACTTGGAGAGGTTCATTCAACATCCACAAACTGATTTTGGCTGGGGGTTGTCGGAGCCCAGGACATCTCTCTGGATGCCCTGGATGGCTCAAAGCCCTGCCAGGGGCTCCGACACCCTGGCAGGAAGCCAAAGACACCTGGAAATTCAATCTTAATTCATGGAGCAAATTGCCAACCTTATATAAAGAATTACAGGCCACAAAAGTTTAAGCAGCACAGTAGTAGCAATCACAGGGTGAAGGGAAAAACTTTGGAGCACTGTACAGGGGGGTTTTGAACCTTGTACAGGGGGTTTGGAATCCTGTACAGGGGGTCAGGAGTCCCAAGATGGAGGGATTTTGGGCGTGCCCTGTCCTTCTTCTTTCTTCTCCCTGGCATCCATGTTCAGGATGATGTTGGCACGTGTGCATTGGTTCATAGTGAAAGTGCACTTGCCAACAAGGGTGAAAAGTACTGGAAATAGAAGGTAAATATTTTATATGTAGTTTTCACTATAAAAGAGACAACCGCCCCATGGGTGGGGGAGAGTGCCCTTGGCTGTCTTGCTGATCAGACCTGGCTGGACAGACAGAAAAACTCTGTAGATAAGGAACAATAAACTCAACTGAAGACCAAAAGCAAGAGTCCAGACTCCTCCTTCAAAGTGCAGCCTGCCCAGAACCACCTTTTCCCCTGCTGGGGCAGAGACAAGTGAGAGCCGACCCTGGCAGGGGGTGAGAAAAACCTTTCCAGGCTTTCTGTACAATAAACTACTCTGACTAAAATCTGCAAAATTACCTCTCAGGGCTCTACAGAACAGCATCAATAGCAACGTGGTGCCAGCTAATGGCTGCAATAACTTCTCCATCCCTGGGGGATCCTGGATGGAGAATGCATCAATATGAGCAGAGAAGGGCCAGGGAAGCTGAGCAGGCCCTCGGTACCGGACACGGGGATGATGCCACATGCATGATGTTATCTGGGAGGATCTCTCCTCAGGGCCCAGGGGGTGGGCAGGATGTTCTTTATGGAGAAGGAAAGGATCCATCAGGCCATGTTCATAATCAGCACTAAGTAAGCAGTTTTGGGGTGAGGAGCACTGATGGAATAGAAATCAATGGAATTCAGCTTTTCTGCAGCTTTTCTTTAGAGCAAAGTAGGGGCAAAAAAAGCCTGAGCATCACTTTGGTTTCTGTGCATCACTTTGGTTTCTGATCCTTCAGTCACATGCAGAAAAGGCTCTGAAGGAAATCTGAAGTGAAGCACAATTAAACTCTGGGCTATTTCAGAACTATTTAAAATCCACACCTTGACACTCAGCTAGGAAAGGAAACACATTCTTAACATAAGCATCAATGAATTTTTCTTTAATTTGGCCACATGAGCACCTAGCCCAGCAGGAATTTCACATCCTGCACTGGTTTTTCTCCTCCCCTTGGTGTCGCTTCCTAGGGAAAAGGAGCTGGCTCCAAGCAGGAGAGCAGTGATGGATGGAAGTGACTGCCATGAGACTGATGTTCTGCCTTCTCCTAGCAGGCATTTAAAAATCAGAACACCCCACAGGCTAGATTAGGGGATATCCTGGTAATTTTTCTACAATAGTTACAGCATGTTTTCCCTCCACGTTTAAGCACCTGTCTTAAATTCCCTCTCCCAGTCTGGAGCACCTGTACACTGAGGTTTTGTTACCTCAGTGTAACAAAAGGCACAAATAAAACATTCTGGCTCCCTGCCATCCAAGTGAAATCAGCACATTTCCATGTAATCCCAAGCAGGGGAAAACAAAGGTTGGTCCTGTGTCAAACTTGCTCAGGAAAAATCAGGAAATGCAGGAGTTAAAACATTCCAACAGCAGCACGAACTTGTCCATCTACATCCTGAATATTTTATGGTATATTTATTGTAACAATATATTAAGCTACACATCCAACCACAAAAACAAAAACAGAAAGACAAATACTCCTCATGTGCACGGCAGCTGCATTAGCATTTCTGAGGAACTTCAGAATTCCTGACACTGCTTTTAATTGGACATTCTGCATTTCATTTCTATGTATAAATAATCAACAAAACAGACCAGAGCTTCTGCTTCACATTTGTGCTGTCTCAGTGAGGTTCTAAGGCTCCCACACCACTCAGGGATGGAAGATATGATTTCCACACCATCACCAAATCTTCCTGAAAATAAAGATTTTCTTTTCCCTAAAAGTAACCCAAAACCCTTCAAAGAGTCAGTGATCCTCAGTAATATTTCTGCCCTTTGTGCCCTCCCTTCTGACCAAAACCAGTCAGAGAATCTTTTTCATGCTGTCAAATATCTCAGTGACATCCTCAGAGCTGAGGTGCACCAGCACCAGTCTGGACAGGACACAGGCTGCCCCAACAATGCAAACAAAAAGGCCTCCCAGACCTTTTCCTGAGCTTCCTTTTCAAGGATTTCTATTTTTTTAATTGATACTGGCACTGTCCTTTAATAATTTTTTTCAAAGGCACAGCCAAAGAAGGCAGTGGCCAGTTGGCTGCCTCCCAGAAATCCCTGCAGCTAACGAGGGAGCTCATTTACATCCCATTCCAAACACACCAGAGGAATTGAAGCCTTTCAAGATACGCTCTCAGGTCCAGGAGATTTCAGCACATGAAATGGGGAAGCTCAGACAAAAGCTCTGCTGCAGCCCCAACATGCCAGGGCACAGCACCTGCCCAGGCAGGGAATGGCTGAGCTTGGCATCCTCAGCACAGGTCCCAAAACCCAGAAATCCAGGGAAAAGCACAGCTCTGCCCACTCACAGCGTGGCACTGCCAGAGGGAAGGGCTGTGCTGGCTCCAGCTCTGGCAGCACCCAAAATGCCCCAAAAATGATGCTGTCCTTAATTAAACCACAGGAAAGTTTCAGAAAAGCTTGAGTTTCTAATATTAAAAAGCAGCACAGCTGGAGAAATACACTGGTATTAGTGATATTTCAGGAATTTTTGGACTTTTTAAAAAATAATTTCATCATTATCTCCAGAAGTTTTAATTTTTCCTCTTTAAATTCCACAGCTGTTCCACAAAACACAAAGCAAATCAAATTTATGTTTACGAATAAAGTATCCCTGCTCCTCAAAATTAACTCCCGGGCATTAATTTTTAAATAATAAATTGCAGTATCTTCAAAAAAAACCCACAAAATAAGCCCAAAAATTCTCAGAATACACATTTAACTGAGGGGTTTTCTGTACTTTTGGTCTAAAATAAAGCAAGGCTTGTACTCTGATTCTTTTGGATGAAATAAGAGGGAGTGATGAATAGGACACAAATAAATCCTTTCTCGTTTGGATCCTGTCACTGAATCCCAGCAGAGTCCCAGTACCTCACATCCATGGATAGGAAGAAACTGACACCTATTGGCAACTTTAATATTACTGCAGGAAGCTGCTTTCCCTCAAACTACGACAAAAACTGCTTCTCCTAAGGAGATTCTTCTATAAATGCAGAGACAATATAAAAAATAATTTAAACTTTTCTAATTGTGACTGAAAATACATCCAGAAAAATGCAGATTCTTTTTAATAATAAAACTCTGACCTTACCAAAGTAAATTATGAACTGTAAAGTCACATAAAAAAACCCAGTGTGCCTAAGGAACAACCAAAAATGAACAGTGGGTAGATCACTGTTGATATGGGTTTAATTGCTGCTGATGTGATAACCTGGAGCTCCCACCTGAGGTTTTTACACATATTTGAAATGAACAAAAGAATTGTTCAGCTACTGATGGATGGCAGTGTGGGTGCCCTTTACAATTAGTTACAGCAATAATAAATACAGAAAAGAGTTCAATATTCACAAAAAAGCATTTGGGTTGGGGTTTTTTTTTGAAGCAA